>NC_041336.1:329187-394187 GCF_004354835.1 Perca flavescens
CTTAAAAACAAGCCGGTAAGAATTGATTAATCTGCAGAACATTTTCTGTAAAATGTCAGAAAAACTGAAACATGTCCAAGAGTCCAAAAGTCGAGTGTGAAGTGTGTAATTTTAACATCTTGTTTATGTCCAAAACCAAAAGATATTCAGTTTATTATGAAATAGAACAAAGCAGGAAATCTCCATGTTTGATTTGGGAGACTCAGCATTAACCTTTTACAGTGTGCATCCAACAATCTCAAAGGTTCTTTATCTTTTTCTGAGAATACCAACATCAGGTTTCTTTATACTAAAGTATTTCTCTCCTGCAGCTTCACACATGTAATAATAGAAACTTTTAGCAGGTAATGAAGAATAATGTGAGTCAAATGTGTTTGTTTGTCAAATGTGTTTGTTTGATCAGAGAAATTTAAATGTCTTCAACTTGTTTCATAGTGAACAGGATCACCATGTTACAGGGTTCCTGTTTTAGTGAAGTAGACCTTCGTACAGACAGAAACTGGGCTTTAGCTTTAGCATTAGCTTCTGTCTGTGTAAAGTCAACTTGGCTTTAGCTTTAGCATTAGCTTCTGTCTGTGTGCAGTCAACATGTTAAAGGATGTTTAGCTTTAATACCGATCTTTACTCATGTTCTCTCCTCTTTCATCCTCTTTTTCACTGTTCCTGTTTTAGTTAAGTTCTTTGACTATTTTGTTTAACTGCCACTTTAACTGCTTTTGTTTCTTTGTTTTTATTCTATTTATATGAACATATATAAGTGATGTATGTCTCCTTAAGGTTTAATGCCAGACTGTTATTATAATAATAATTATATCATCTCTGTAGTTTTATTTACTTTATGAATGAGTGAACATGACGACATTAAAAACAGACCCAGAGTTAAATTGTCAACATGTATTTTATTCATCAGGAGGCACAAGTTACTCTGATTCATCAGGGAGTAACAGATTACTCTGGTTCATCAGGTAGTAATAGATTACACTGGTTCATCAGGTAGTAACAGATTACTCTGGTTCATCAGGTAGTAATAGATTACACTGGTTCATCAGGTAGTAACAGATTACTCTGGTTCATCAGGTAGTAACAGATTACTCTGGTTCATCAGGTAGTAACAGATTACTCTGGTTCATCAGGGAGTAACAGATTACTCTGGTTCATCAGGTAGTAATAGATTACACTGGTTCATCAGGTAGTAATAGATTACTCTGATTCATCAGGTAGTAACAGATTACTCTGGTTCATCAGGGAGTAACAGATTACTCTGGTTCATCAGGTAGTAACAGATTACTCTTGTATTTGAAACTCAGTAGGTTTTTTATCTCTGTCACAGGTGACCAGGATTTTCTTCTCCACCTCCTCCACGGTGTACTCACAGTTGGGAGGCTTGTTATGGGCAGGATCGAGTTTACACTCAACCAGTTTAAAGTTCTCTTTGCTGACTCCACTTCCTCTACCCGCACAGACGGCTCGGGCCTCGTCCACTGTAGCTTTGACAAAGGTTTTCTCTGGCTTACAGGTGTGTTTGTCGACGACAGCGAATCCTCTGTCAATCATCACCTGGGTGCATTGGTTAGAAGCCATGATATACTTTGTTGCAAACTTTTTATCAGCATCCTCAAATAAACCAAAGAAACCGCTGGACTGTTGGCACAGAGAGATCAGCAGAACACCAGCAAAGATAGAGATCTTCATGTTGATCTGGAGAACACAGAGTTATAAAAGCTGTTAGAGACTTTACTCTGACATATCTAACATCTCTTTATATTATCATATAAAAGCTGTTAGAGACTTTACTCTGACATATCTAACATCTCTTTATATTATCATATAAAAGCTGTTAGACTTTACTCTGACATATCTAACATCTCTTTATATTATCATATAAAAGCTGTTAGAGACTTTACTCTGACATATCTAACATCTCTTTATATTATCATATAAAAGCTGTTAGAGACTTTACTTGACATATCTAACATCTCTTTATATTATCATATAAAAGCTGTTAGAGACTTTACTCTGACATATCTAACATCTCTTTATATTATCATATAAAAGCTGTTAGAGACTTTACTCTGACATATCTACCATCTCTTTATATTATCATATAAAAGCAGTTAGAGACTTTACTCTGACATATCTACCATCTCTTTATATTATCATATAAAAGCTGTTAGAGACTTTACTCTGACATATCTAACATCTCTTTATATTATCATATAAAAGCTGTTAGAGACTTTACTCTGACATATCTAACATCTCTTTATATTATCATATAATAGCTGTTAGAGACTTTACTCTGACATATCTAACATCACTTTGTATTATCATATAAAAGCATACGTTACATCACATTTAAATACATTACATCACATCTATCACAGTTAACTTCAAGCTTCTGTAGAAAGTGCACACATGTGAAAAGGGTAAACAAATTGACAAAAACAATGGAAAAGCAGCCAGAACTGTGGAAAAATGCCTTAAATGTCAAAAACTACATTTAACTTCAACTTCTTCAAAAAGCACCAAAATAAAGCTGCAAGAACGGAGGACCAAGTGAGAAAAACCTTGGCAAAAGGAACCCACCAAAAAAGTAATGGAAATATGTAAAAAGTGTTAGAAATACAAATCTCAAAAAACACACTTTCTTTGTCATTTCTTCAACATTTTTGAAGCTGCTTTAAATGTTTTATAGTTAATGTTTATCATTAGCTTCAGACTAAGCAGTATCACAAGTTTTAAATATTTATTTTACTTTTCATATCAGGGTCACACATTACATTTTTCATTCACACATATTCATGTCACAGGTTTTCCATAAAACTGCTGAAAATGTATATATTATATTAAAAAACAAGAGAAAAGAACGACATGTCATTTCAACAGAAGACCTCTTACTGTCTTTAGTGATGTGTTGTTTGATTTATATATATATATATATATATATATATATATATATATATATATATATATATATATATATATACACAGGCCAAAAGTTTGGACACACCTTCTCATTCAATGTGTTTCTTTATTTTCATGACTATTTACATTGTAGATTCTCACTAAAGGCATCAAAACTATGAATGAACACATATGGAATTATGTACTTAACAAAAAAGTGTGAAATAACTGAAAACATGTCTTATATTTTAGATTCTTCAAAGTAGACACCCTTTGCTTTTCTCTCAATGAGCTTCATGAGGTAGTCACCTGAAATGGTTTTACCTTCACTGGTGTGCTTTGTCAGGGTTCATTAGTGGAATTATTTCCCTTATTAATAAAAAAGCAAAGGGTGGCTACTTTGAAGAATCTAAAATATAAGACATGTTTTCAGTTATTTCACTCTTTTTTGTTAAGTACATAATTCCATATGTGTTCATTCATAGTTTTGATGCCTTCAGTGAGAATCTACAATGTAAATAGTCATGAAAATAAAAAGGAAACACATTGAATGAGAAGGTGTGTCCAAACTTTTAGCCTGTACTGTGTATATATATATATATATATATATATATATCAATATAATGATACAGTGCTAAGAAAGAGTAATTACACCCATGTTAAAGTTGATTAAAAAGAGGAATAAATAAATCATGTTTTGGAAATTGATCTTAATGCCCGAATTAAGAAATTAGGAAAAATCCATTTTTCCAACCAATTTTCTTTGTGAATGAATTATGTATGATAAATGAATAAATATTCTTCCTTAAAATACAAGGGGCATTAGTCAGTCCACCCCTATGTTAAATTCCCATAGAGGCAGGCAGATGTTTATTTTTAAAGGCCAGTTATTTCATGGATCCAGGATACTATGCATCCTGATAAAGTTCCCTTGGCCTTTGGAATTAAAATAGCCCCACATCATCACATACCCTTCACCATACCTAGAGACTGGCATGGGGTACTTTCCAAAAGATCATCTCTCAATTCAAATCAAACCAGCTATTAGGTTAACTGACATAAAACCATCCCAACCTCTAGGTTTGTAACGAGGACAGACTGACACAGAGAGGACATCCTGAAACTAAAACCGGTCTACACTTCTGGGTCGGGATTATTTAAAATCTGTCTGAATAATCCTATAAAGGATAGACCAGAATTTTTTTTTAAAAACTCTGAAAAAAAACCTGACAAAAACATAAAAAAAGCAAAAAAATGTGCCTGAAGTTTCAAAACCACATCTTACTTGAAGGTTCTTCAACAAACACAGAATAAAGCTGCAAGAACTGAGAAAATGGGAAAAAAATACACCAAATAAACCCCACAGAGACATTGTAAAAAAGCTCCAAAAACATTGCAAAAAAGCAGCTATCTCTGCTGAAAAAACATAAAAATTGGTGTGTCAAAAATATTAATAAAAAGTGTCTAAATCTTCGTAAAAAGTTAGTATCTGGCAGCTGAAACAGAATCTAAACCAATCAGAGAAGTTTTAACGTCTCAAAGACAGAAAATCAAAAGTATATTTACCTGAATGACAGGAGAAAGAGATAGAAAAGTCTGAGAACTCCTCCATCTTTATACTGTAAAATATTATAATATCATATTATAATACACACCCACTTCATCTCTCATAGGGTCAGCAGCAGATAACATATTATAATATATTATAATATAGTGACACATCATCCCTACAGGAGGAGATTAGAGGTTTAATTTCTCTTAGCTTTTATTCTAGTTAAAACAGTGGGATTTAATTTAACACATGCACTGGCTTCACAGACTTCACAGGCTAACAAGATTTAATATTTAATACTATTGATAATATTGATAATATTGAAAATATTATATATATATATATATATATATATATATATATACACATATATATATATATATAGTGACGACAAAAGGCATTCTATTCTACTTTCAGTCTAAAAAAAAAGTTTGAAAAGAAAGCGAAAGAAAGCATAAAAAACGTCTAAAGCCTAAAAAATTGTCAACTCATCCAAATAATATCTAAGGGTAAAGAAACGTGTCAAGAAAGAAGCAAAAGGTTCAAAAGAAATCCATTCATACATTTTGAGGCTGTGAGTCAGCTTTTAAACATGTAATCTTTGTTTTGATATATGACTAAGGAACGTTTTTAGGGTCAGAGTGACTCATCATCCCTACAGGAGGAGATTAGAGGTTAAATATTTATTATTAAATGTATTATTTATTCTAGTTTAGTTTAGTAGACTGTGTGTGTGTGTGTGTGTGTGTGTGTGTGTGTGTGTGTGTGTGTGTGTGTGTGTGTTTGTCTGTTTGGCTGAGTGTGTGGGTGTGTGTGTGTGTGTGTGTGTGTGTGTGTGTGTGTGTGTCTGTGTGTGTGTGTGTCTGTCTGTGAGTGTGTCTTTTTATTGTGAAATTGATTCTATTCTGTCTATTTGACAGTATTTTTTATTCATGGAGTAATAAAACCAGATCTCTGTAAAAACCTTTGACTTTAATATTTCAACTAGATGGAACAAGACATTTAAATGTGACAATCCCATGTTTCTGTTCTGGACATTCATGCAAATTAGTTCATATGACCTTTGAAAAGCTTTTTAACCTGCAGAGCAACTGTTCAAACTCTATTTCCAGGATATTTAAATCTGAAATAAATGAGAATAAAAGCAGTTTTATTTTACAGCATCTCTCTAGTTTATATCTCAGAGGTTTTGAACAGAAGAGAGCATGGTACCATCCACTGATATCATCTCTTCCTTCACACACTCTCTCTGTTCTTCTTCACCAGTTATTCAAACAGGAAGCTACACCCTGAGAGCTTGGTCTGCATGGATCACTTTGGTGATAAAGCACCAAACTGGTTTTGTGTAAAGCGAGAGATAACATGTGAGGACACGTGTCAGACAGCCTTTAACTCTCCTACTCTTACAGATATGGCTTTTACAACTCATCTAAAGTCCTGACCAGCTGCTAAGATTAAAACACAATGGGTGTCCTATAAATACTAAAAACATTCCTTAGCCATGGTGGAACTTAGCAAAATAAAGACTACATTTTAAAAGTGACTGACAGCAACTCTGTCACAGCCTGAATATGAAACTCTGCTTCTGAGTCTCAAAGTTGGTGAAAAATAACTTTTGGTTTCTTGTTGCTCTGTAGTCAGGGTGGGGGTCTCTAACATGTCTGTGCCGACGGTTGGGATGCTTTTTTCACACTTTGTTGTTTTTTTCCACAAATTACCACAATAAGTTGAAAACAACCAAACCAATGTAAACTGCAAAAACTGAAAGTTTAGGGGTGTTGTTGGACAGTGTGGGGGATTCACTGACTCTGAGACCTTCACTGCCCTCCGACCCCCAGCAGTTCCTCCCCCAGGATGGAGAGGGGTTAGCCATGGAGCTTCTTTGGGAAACACCTCTGTCTGGGCCTGGCTCCAGACTCTGGCCCCAGGCTTCCTCTGGGCCAGGTCACTCTTCCTCTACTTCCATGATTTATAGGTCTTTGTAATCAATTCTTAGTCCGCACCGTTGCCTGACACCACTTTGCCGTGGGAGACCCTGTCATGACACCATGTGAGCCACGAATGTGTAGAACTGTTGCCATGTTTGACCGCTAGCTATCTACTCTCAGTCATTTAGTGTCTACTTTCAGTCATTTAGTGTCTACTTTCAGACATTTAGTGTCTACTTTCAGACATTTAGTGTCTACTTTGTCATTTAGTGTCTACTCTCAGTCATTTAGTGTCTACTTTCAGTCATTTAGTGTCTACTTTCAGTCATTTAGTGTCTACTCTGTCATTTAGTGTCTACATTCAGACATTTAGTGTCTACTTTCAGACATTTAGTGTCTACTTTCAGTCATTTAGTGTCTACTCTCAGTCATTTAGTGTCTACTTTCAGTCATTTAGTGTCTACTTTCAGACATTTAGTGTCTATTCTCAGACATTTAGTGTCTATTCTCAGACATTTAGTGTCTATTTTCCGACCGATTAAAATGTGTTTCATCCTGTTGGACCTGGTTCTGAGTCTGGCTGCAGCGTTTTAATCAGCTGAAGTTTGTTGTTTTCAGGCATGAGAAGAGAGCTCTGCAGCAATCTAACCGCCATGAAATAAACAGATGAATTATTATTACTAAGGGACTGTTCGTTATTTATTTCAAGGGTCACAAGAGGAGTTTTGGGACCTTTAGTCAAAATAGACATGACCCTCCCCTGGCCAGTAATAATTTTTCTATGACCCTCCAAAATGATTTGGAAAAATGGCATGACCCTCCCCCAACAATTTATCGATAACTTCTATACTGGTTTGCGCTTGGCAAAGATATACAGATTCCCATTGTTTTTATACAGCCATGACATAAGTGATTAAACCTCTCATCTTATACATCACACTCCTCTGTTATTGTGTGGGGGCCATTTCAGTAGATTTACTCACTAACATTGTTACGGTATGGTGGCCATATCAGTAGATTTATTTATAAAATATCTGGTCATGCCAGAAGTAATTATTCCACTCATTTTTTAAACAATTCAATTTTCCGTTTCAACCACCAGGGGGGGCAGTGCTCCCCCTGCTCCACAGCAAACTCATGGGTCAGACCCATCTGGTAGCGAAGGAGGGCCGGGACTGAGGGCTAAAAGGAAAAATATGCACCAAACAAGCCACTTTGGAATTTTGCTTTTTCTATGAATACAAAAGTTGGGTAACCCCCCCCAGACTAAAAAATGTTGGATGGCCCTCCCCTCAACAAAAAATAAAAAGACATGACCCTCCCCTATTTTCCTCCGGTGGTCCATTCCATAAATAGTGAATGGTCCCTAAGGCCCTTCTGATATCATCTCTTCCCTCACACACTCTCTCTGTTGTTCTCCAGTTATTCAAACTGCAAGATAAACCCTGAGATCTTGGTCTGCATGGATCACTTTGGTCGTACAGCTCCAAACCAGTTTTGTATAAAGCGAGAGATTACAGTTTTGGTTATCACTTTGGTACTACTATCACAACTTTGTGGTACAATTGTACAACTCCTACACACATCACATTTATAATATCCAGTCTTTCATTCAAAACTCTCCATTGTGCATTCATTTGGATTACGGACAGGTAGGGGGGCAGGTAGGGGGGCAGGTAGGGAGGCAGGTAGGGAGGCATGTAGGGGGGCAGGTAGGGAGGCATGTATGGGGGGCAGTGATTTTATGTGACGGTTTTCTTGTAAAAAAGGTAAAAAATGGAAATAGTGAAGAGAGATGAATTTGTGTGTTTGAGGATGAGTTGATATATGTTGCCCTGACTCTCTTACACAGTTTAGATTCTGTCAGAAACAAGAACACACTGAACACAAGTGGAGCACTAACTAAAATAATCTGTTCACCTTCAGCTCTGATCTCTAAATGTTTGATGGTTATAATGCTGCTGTTTTTAAGGAGGGACACTAACAGACAGAAACATCAACTTTACCTTTATTTATCCTCCATAACATGTCCAATAGTGCAAGGAATATAGACATAGTAATATTAAAACTATAGCAGTGCAAGGATAAAGTTTTTAAAAAAAAGACAGCATTAAATATGGACATTATAAGGGAATAAAGTGGACAGTAGGATAGACACAGATCAACAGTCAATGTTAGAGGTTTGAAGTTATAGTGTTACAGCCATTGTTTGAGTATTAAGTTAGACCTGAGTCTATGCTGGGGGAAGAAGGGAGGGAGGGGTTGTGCATATGGGCTAATATAGCCAGAGTAAACAGTGTAAGTAGTACACAGTGGGCCAGTGGACAGGCAGTACATAACTGTTTTTATAGGAGGTAGTGGAAGTGTTGGAGAGGGAGGAGAGGCAGACAGACTACGTAGAGAAGTCTCTCTCTCCTTTTCCCTTTGTGAAGCATTGTAGAGTTGTATGGCATTAGATGTATATACATACCATAGGAGCAGAAGCATTTAAACATGAAATACAACAACGTTTGGACAGTTTTTTACACTTTCTTTTAAGCTTTTTTTAAAGGTCCCTTGGCATGAAAATTTCACTTTATGAGGTTTTTTAACATTAATATGAGTTCCACCAGCCTGTCTATGGTCCCCCAGTGGCTAGAAATGGTGATAGGTGTAAACCGAGCCCTGGGTATCCCCCCCCCCCCCCTCCACCTTCCCTCCCCCCCCCCCTCTCTCCTCCTCAATAGCTGGAATTTCCACCACATTTGCTGTTACTAGATGTTATTATACAGTAAAAAGTATACCTGTAGGACGGTGAGGGAGCTAACGGGAAATCGGATGACGAGGAAGCTACTGGGAAACAGGATGGCGAAGGAGCTGCGGGAGTGCGGGGAAACCAGGGCCAGGGGAGCCGAGGAGGAGGCACTGGAGTCCAGGGAGTCAAGGGAGGAGTGGCTGAACACAGGAGCGATGCAGGTTGGAGCAGGGAGCCGTGAGGAGGGGACCAACTGGTGAAGCCAGCTGACTGGAGGTAGCGGAGGGAGATGGAGGAGATGACTGCAGGGGGAAACACAGACAGGGCTAGCACAGGGAAGTACAAAAGTAGTTTTCAGAGAGCTTGTACGGCATTTCACCCGGGTGGCTGAAGCAACGATCAAACAGAGATGATGAGTGGGTCTGGGGTTCATATACTGGGCTTGATTGTAGATGGCTGGCAGGTGTGTACGGCAGGGAGAGGTGATTGCAGGATCATGAGCAGGTGTGTGCAGTCAGCTGGCAGGAGAAGGCGGGAGGAGGGGAAAAACACAGGAGACAGAAAAAGGCAGGCCAACAGAGGAAACAAAAACAAAGACTCACAGCCAGCTGACCCCAACCATATCAAGAATCTTACTTTCAGCACTTGAAACATATATCTTGCATTATTTGTTACTTGATTCACATGATAGTTTTTTACATTTTCTTATAGTGACTGCATGCAATGTCATTGTTTAATGACAATAAGGACTTATTTGTTATGATTGTTTATATGTTTCTGTTTCCTGTTTTATTTTGGTAGTCTGTTTTTCTCCCTTGTCATGTCTTGTGTTATTTCCTGCCTTGGTGATTTTCTGCCCCACCCTGATTTGTTTCACCTCAAACTCAATACATTGCCTGGCTGTCTCTGCATTTGGGTCCTACAATTCCTTGATTCCTCCAACATTATTTTCACTATTCTAAAGGCAAGAGGAGTTACAAATGTTTTCAGACAGACAGAAAGACCTTACATTTATATCCTGTCAGAAAAATCAGTTTTCAGCCTCTCAAACACGGAGATTTCCTGCTTTTTTCTATTTTATAATACACTGAATAACTTTCGGTTTTGGACAAAACAAGATGTAAACATAACACTTCACAATAGACTTTTTGAACATTTTTCTGACATTTTACAAAAGATGTTATGCAGATTAATCAATTCTTACTGGCTTGATTTCTGAGTGAAAACTTTGTGTTTAAATATGCAATTGCATTATCTAATGCTAAATTTTGGTGAATTCAGGAGAAATCTACAGACACAAACAGACAGAGTGTAGTAACATGAATGTTTTCTGAAAGAAGATGTTATGGTGTCTCTCCTTAAAACCAGCAGCATCATAACATCAAACATTTAGAGGTCAGAGCTGAAGTTGAACAGATTATTTTAGTTAGTGCTCCACTTGTGTTCAGTTCTACCTGCCTCCCTACCTGCACCCCTAACTACCTCCCTACCTGCCTCCCTACCTGCACCCCTAACTACCTCCCTACCTGCCTCCCTACCTGCACCCCTAACTACCTCCCTTCCTGCCTCCCTACCTGCACCCCTAACTACCTCCCTACCTGCCCCAAATCCAAATGAATGTAAAATAGAGAGTTTGGAATGAAAGACTGGATGTTAGGAGAAAATACATTTTAACATCACGTCTCTGACTGCTTTCAACATTTACATTAACACTTTTATTGAAAGTAGACACTAAATGACTGAAAGTAGACACTAAATGTATGAAAGTATACACTAAATGACTGAAAGTAGACACTAAATGTCTGAAAGTAGACACTAAATGACTGAAAGTAGACACTAAATGACTGAAAGTAGACACTAAATGTCTGAAAGTAGACACTAAATGTCTGAAAGTAGACACTAAATGACTGAAAGTAGACACTAAATGTCTGAAAGTAGACACTAAATGACTGAAAGTAGACACTAAATGTATGAAAGTATACACTAAATGACTGAAAGTAGACACTAAATGACTGAAAGTAGACACTAAATGTCTGAAAGTAGACACTAAATGTCTGAAAGTAGACACTAAATGACTGAAAGTAGACACTAAATGTCTGAAAGTAGACACTAAATGACTGAAAGTAGACACTAAATGTATGAAAGTATACACTAAATGTCTGAAAGTAGACACTAAATGTCTGAAAGTAGACACTAAATGTCTGAAAGTAGACACTAAATGTCTCAAAGTAGACACTAAATGTCTGAAAGTAGACACTAAATGTCTGAAAGTAGACACTAAATGTCTCAAAGTAGACACTAAATGACTGAAAACTAACTCAAACTAAAGTTAAATTGAATCCCAAAGTCTAAACTAAAATACAAACTGTAGGGATGATGTGTCACTTTATTATAATAAGTTACCTGCTGCTGAGCCTATGAAAGATAAAGTGGGCGTGTATTATAATATGATATTATAATATATCTGCTGCTGGCCCTAAGAGAGATAAAGTGGGTGTGTATTATAATATGATATTATAATATGTTATCTGCTGCTGGCCCTAAGAGAGATAAAGTGAGCGTGTATTATAATATGATATTATAATATTTTACAGTATAAAGATGGAGGAGTTCTCAGACTTTTCTATCTCTCTCTCCTGTCATTCAGGTAAATATACTTTTTATTTTCTGTCTTTGAGACGTTAAAACTTCTCTGATTGGTTTAGATTCTGTTTCAGCTGCAAGAAACTAACTTTTTACCAAGCTTTAGATACTTTTTAAAAATGTTTTGTCATTTTATTATTATTATTCTATTAATGTTTTTGTATTTGTATTTGTATGTATATGCTTTTTCAGCAGTTCCAACATTTTTAACAACTTTTTTTTTTTTTTGATATTTTTTAGATGTTTCTGTCCTTGATCCTTGGGCGAATTTGTTGCTTTTTTTTCTCCATTCTTGCAGCTTTTTCTGAGCTTTTTGAAGAGCCTTGAGTTAGATGTGGTTTTCAAACTCAAGACGACTTTTGTCTGTCACTCTCTAAAGAATTTAACTGTGATATAACATAGTTAACTGTGATGTAACATAGTTAACTGTGATATAACATAGTTAACTGTGATGTAACATAGTTAACTGTGATGTAACATAGTGTGTGTGTTATCATGTGATATTCCAGGTATCTCTCCTGCTGCTGACTCTAGAACTCATCTCTCTCCTGTCATTCAGGTAAATATACTTTATATACTAAATACTAAATATACTACACATTTAAACTCTGATTCTGTTCCAGCTGTGAGGACAAAACTTTCTTTGTCACTTTTTTTCAAAGTTTTTGGTATTATTTTAGACATATCTGTATCTGTTTAACAGTTTGTTCCCCAAGAGAAACTGTTTGGATGCTACACACTTTGTTCCTGCCTTTATTATACTAACTTTATCATTGTTGGTTATGAAAGAATACGAATGAAAGGTTTATTTCCCTGTCTGGCCGATTATCCGGCCTATCCTTTATAGGATTATTCAGACCCATTTTAAATAATGCCGACACAGAAGTGTAGACTGGTTTTAGTTTCAGGATGTCTGTTTGTCCTCGTTGCAAACCTGCCTCACAGTTTTCTTTGGATTGAACATAAAGGGTACTGACGTAAAGTTTGCATTTCGACATGAAAGCCTTTAAGACAAGAACAAGTTATGGTAGAAGTTAGGGATATAGTACAATATATCATGGCTGTACTAACGTTATAGCTGAAGTGCGCTGGGTTTACGTGTTTACAGGTATATCTGGCAACCCGGCCTGGCTGTCAAACTGGACCGCTGATAACAACACACAGATCAAAACACAAACACAACAGACATTACATTACAGAATGGAAATTTCAAAAGGAGACAATACTGGTATTAGCATTGTTGTCAGAAAAGATAGTATTTCAACTTAGCATGTTTCCTTAATATCTGATGATGCATTGTGATCATTATTGGATTTATTTGGACCATAAGCTCAACATAGCCAGCATCCAACGTTAGCTACTCCCAGTGATATGGAGTAAAGTCTGGCAATTGGAGATTAGCATTTAGCTAACATTGACATTGTTGGATGCTGCGTTCTTAACCTGGCGACCCCCGTGAACTTCCAGTCTGGGGAGGTGGGGCCGGGGGAGACGACTCTTTCCATTATTTAAAAATAAACTTTTTACACAGAAGAGCATTTTGTTTCCATACATGATTATTTAAAAACACAATGTTCTAGTTTTGTGGTTGATGAACGTTAATAGCTAGAAACTAAAAAGAAAAAAGATGAGCACCCTTCGGCAGAAACTATAGGGTACCCTGATGTACATCTTTTTTAAACTAGTGCTAATTTGGACATACCGAGATTAAACCTTTGTTGCATGAGGCTGCAGGAATTGTACAATAGCTTCATGATCTGATGCAAAGGGTTGTGTATGAGTTGGTCTTATCTGATTGGGAAAGATGTGCAACATCTGTAAATTGTGGCTGTGATGTGCTTCAGTCTGGCTACATATCACTTTGTTTATGTAGTTTTTTATTTTAAGTTTATGACAGCTCTATGATAAAACAATATGTCAGGGTTTATTTGTGAAGTATTTGAGCTTAAGGCATATATCCCTCTGGGGACAATAAAGGAGGCTATCGCCTGCAAAGTGGTAAGTGTAAGAATTAAAATGTTGTCTTAGGACTATAGCAAACACATCGTTGGAAAGGTCTCAACCTCGGCAGTAACATATGTCAGTCTGAAGAGGAAATATTGACCTCTGAACCTTGAACCCAGGACATGTTTGAAGGCTTGTCATTTAGCAACAGAAGGTGCTACAAGATAGGACCAGCTGTTCTAGAAAGCTCTGCACCTACCTGTCATGGAGATATGGTCACCTAAGTTTACCAGTAACACTATAGAATAGAATAGAATACACTTTATTGTCCCCGAGGGGAAATTTATTTGGACACAGTGCCACATCCGTTGCTTCAAAACACAGACAATATGTAACATAAAAACATTCTCAAGTTAAATACAGTAAAATAAAATCAACATAAAAGTGAGATCAGCACAGCGACCTGAGACACAAGGACACAAAAGACAAAAGAAGGACACATATGACAGCACAGAAAGCACAACATCCTGAGAATCAACTGTAATAAAAAAACTGCAAAGTGAAAAAATGGCCTGGGTATTTACTGCACCCCTGCTCTGCTGGACTAAGATTTACTATTACTAAGTTCAGCAGCTTGACAGAAGTTGGAATAAATGATAACTTTAGTCTGTTTGTTTTACATCTCGGCTCACAGAATCTTCTGCCTGATGGCAGAAGTTCATATTCAGGGAACTTCTGTAAACACTATAAAATGGTATATGAATTATCATGAATTGGTGCATGAAAAAGCATGCATTCATTCACATAGTACTTCATGAACTATCAGTAATGTACAAGGATTAATATTATCTCATTATTTATATAAAGTAAAATTAAAAAAAAAAATGTTTTTTAAAAGAGTGAATACACAAGTCTATTTTTTAACTTTAAACCAGGAGAGGCGTTCAGGCATTTTATCGAATTTCTTTTTTTTCTAACACCACCCCTCCCACAACTTTATTTTTATTATAGAATGATATTTTTTATATACACAGTATGTTACATTCAGATTTAGAATAACATTTAGTTAATTAACAGTTGCCCCACCGTGACCATTCACCCTGTTTTAGTGAGACCCTGATGTTCATGAGCTGTCAATCATGATTAAGACCACTCCCCTTTCTAAAGGTATATGTATAAGGGCCTGTGACTCGCTTCTTCCTCCAAAACCAAACCACACCAGTCAGAACAAAGATTATTGATGTGAGTTTAAAGGACATTTTCACATTGTATTGTCATCATTACCATTGAAAGATTTGCCTGAAAAATGTATATATTTTGTTTATGCTAGATTGCAGAGTTTATTCTGTTAATTAAAGATAAAAGTAAGTGCAGATTGTGGATGCATTAATGATGTTAGTCCAGATAAGTTTAGCCTAATTTGTTATTATTGAGTGTTTAATGCTATTCAGACCTGTGACATGTGAGGGGACAACATAGTGGGTGATTGGCCAGAGAATCAGCGCAGTGGGGGCAGTATTACATTCACTTTACCGCACCTTTTTCATTAAAAGAGAGCTGAGCCAGAAGGCAAAGCTCTCGATCTACTGGTCAGTTTCTTTCCTACCCTCCCCTCTGGTCATGAAGGCTCCCACGACACAACCCTGCATAAGCGGATGATGATGGATAATCTATCAAATATTAAACCATATCTATATTTTATAATACACTTATAACTAGCAGGATACTTACATTTGATAAATGGCTCATTAATGATCAATTGCAGTCATTCATTGTCTGCCATTATTTCCTTGTATTCAGTTTTCTTACTTTGTTTAATGTCTTTCCACAGATGGCGTCAGTCGTTCCATTTGCTTTGTTGCTCTGTTTGTCCAGCAGTCTGTTGACTGCATATGTAAGTACACTCTTAAGAAATAAATCTGTAAAATAACAGAAACAAATCTGGTAGCTCATTACCCGGATTTTGTCCCGTAATAAAAAACTGAAATTTGGTGTTTAGCTACAATAAAAATACATTTTCTGTTATTATGAACTATTTTTAATAAACAGTTTACAATCATCACTTTTGAGTAAATGTTGGCCCTGTTCAGCAGATATTGTTGTGCCCAGGTCAGAACAGTATCTCTGACTCTTTGGGGTGCTCTGATTGTAGTCTTGCATTGCCAGCTCTATCTCCACAGCGCTGCGGAGGAACAATCCCATAAATGAACAGTTGTCAATATAGACTAGACTGATTGGTTTTGGTTTGTTTGTTCTTACAGGGTGCACCTTGCTGTCCTCCTAATTGGACACAGTTTGGCTCTCGCTGTTTTGCTTTCTACAGCGAGCCAAAGACCTGGATCGATGGAGAGGTACAGCAGTTCTATCTATCATAAGACAAGTATGCTTAATACCAGTGAACTCTAATACTATACTGCAGTAAAACTACTAATACCACTTAATTAGAAAAGAGATCAAAACTCCCAAAACATGAACACCTGTTGATACGGATGATACGTACATACTTTTTCTTAAAGGAATTCAGTTAACATTTAGGGACCCTCATTATGCTAACGTTAAGGTGTGGTGATATTTTGAGCCTTTTTAGTGGTATTAAATAGAGATTTCATTTGAGTGTACCTGTGCCCCATATACTAGCGTTGTAAGCTAATCAGCGGTCGGCGCTAGCATGTTCCAAGCTACAAACACATTCGATTAGCATGAAAACATGTCCCAGAGAACGACAGAGTGGGTACACATCTGTTATTAGGTTCGTTTTGCGCCAGAATTGTCCTTTAATAAGTAACATTTTCAATGCAGAAGATTTACTATAACAGAGTAGCCTATTCTTACAGTGTGGTATTAGTAGTTTTACAGTAGTAAAGAATACTTCTTCCACACCACTGATTAAAAGTATAAAAATGTGCCATGTGACTAGGGTTGGGTATCGTTTGGTTTTTTTTCGATTCCGGTGCTAAATCGATACTTTTAAAACGGTGCCGGTGCCTAAACGGTGCCTGAACCGGTACTTTTCAATAAAGTTAAAAAAAAAAAAAAAAAAAAAATAACCGTAGTAAACAACAGTCAGTGACTTGTTTATTGCTAAGGCCATGGTCAAAATTAAAGATTTAATAATAATGTAATAACGTAATAACAATAACAATAACTTATTTCACCAGTAAATTGCTGTTGAACCCCAGATGGGAAAAGGGTATTTTACAATTACTGTGAATGCACCACGAGGCTACCTGTTTTAAGTGAATCTGTGTTGTTTAATTCCGACAATGGCAGCTGCAAGTGAACGCACCGTCTGTGTTGTTTAACTCCGACCATATGAACATACTGTATATCTATGAATTGTAGAAGTCCTCCACAGTGAAATCCAGTCACACTTTACACTGTTTAACGTTAGCTGTCAGCATTTTAACCGTGATTAATCCAGCTGCTAGCTAAAGCTAGGCTAACGTTACATGCTGTCAGGTGTAGTGTAAAGTCAGGCACCGAAATGAGGCACCGAAACTTTCGTTCTTATTTGGTCTCGTTACTACCGTTTACGTCGGGACCGGTCCCCTATTGGCACCGAATTTCGGTACCCAACCCTACGTAGGACTGAGCTCTGTTAATAATGTGATTATGTTTTGTTTTTCTTGACATTATAACTGATTATATTGTCTCATTAGAACTTCTGCATCTCCGCTGGTGGGAATCTGGCTTCCCTCCACTCAGATGCGGAACATAAATTCGTCAAAGACATCATTTTCAAAGTGACTAATACACAAAGAACTTCCTGGATCGGGGGCTTTGACGCAGTGAAGGTGAGATTTTTATCATCACACAGGAAGTGATGTTGCTTGTGTCTCAGCCTGTTCTTATGACGCATTCATACATGTAGCTGTGAAAAGTAAAGCACTGTCATCTGTATGTACTCCACATATTTATTACTGAGTGAAGTTTTCAGCCAAAGTCAACCACCACACACTGTCACCTTTTCTCAGCTAAATTCATGTAACCGGCAGGCAGTTGCCTAATTTTGAAGGATTTCATACAAAATGAGGTGATTCTGAATACGTTTTCATACAATATCTTACAAACTCATTCATGAGAATGAGTTGGGTCTCATGAGTTGTTGTAGAAATGAAGAAGTCTTGTGGCTTGAATGAGTATTACAACATAAAAACTTTTTTCTTTAAGATTATTTTTTGAGGCTTTTCCCTTTATTATTAGTAGAGAGAGTGGATATGTATGAAAGAGGGAGAGAGATGGGGGATGACACACACCAAAGCAGCAGCAGGTCAGCTTTTAACCTGCCCCACTGCAGGACTCAGCCAACATGGGGCAAACGTTCTTACTGGGTTAGCTAGAGGTCGCCCTACAACATAAACTCTTGATTTAACTTTGGCTTGAAAACAATCTTTCTCCTCCAGGAGGGTACGTGGATGTGGACTGATGGATCCAAATTTGACTACAAAATCTGGAATGCGGGGGAGCCTAACAACTACGGGGGAGCGGAGAACTGTCTTACGATGAACTGGGATGGAGGTAAAAATATCATTTAAAACATCTTGTTGTATGTTGCACTTTTAAATATAAAAGTTAAACGTAATCAGGTACATTGGTTGGAAACTCTCTCTACAGCAAACTGGAACGACTTGGCTTGTACCAACCAGAATTCGTTTGTGTGCTCCAAGAACCTGTGTGTGTAACTCTACCACACCATCATGATGCCTCTCCAGCTCATCTATAATCTCTATCATTGATTCACTTTCAGTTTGTTCAGCAGACAGAAACAGCTCTCTGCTGACAGATGACTCACTTTCACTTGTTTATTATCTGAAGAGTTAGGGAACAGTTCACATATGGATTTAAAATTAGACAGAAACTGGCTCACTGAGCTGGACAAAACTTTACTTTTATTTAGTTTACTCAATATCGTCTGTTATAAACGGCACCCACTCATCTGATAAAATATTAACACACTAATTAGATTTCTCTCTGAGAATTATTGTTCAGCTCAATACAACTCTCATGTGTGTACATTAAAATAATTATATTATATGATAGAAAATAAAAGTATACATTTTGTTGGACCTTTCTGTGATACAAGAGGAGAATGCAACTGTAATAACTTCATAATAACCATTAATAATTCCTGTAGTCCACTGGTTTAATGAACTGTTTACTTTTTATTCTTAAAACTGATCTGTTGTGTTCTTTATTCATCTGATTTCCTTTACTATATAATCCACTAAGTATTCAAAAATAAAAGATATTGTCACAAAAACAGTGTCTGGTCCTGTTTTTGTGTTTTTTAAAGGGGACAAATCATTATATTTTTGTGAATATTACACTGTGGGGGCTTTAACTCACAACCTTTGGGTCTAAGGACAAGAGCTGATCTCAGTGAGGTATTATCCAGGTGAAGAGACAACTGGCTTCATGGCATCAACTAGACAACGTTCAGGACTGCTTCAAAATGCTGATGATGAAATACTGTCACTAATTTCACTTTGTCTAGTAAGGTCTTTTATTTAGTTTATTAAGTCGACCCGGGTCAATGGAATTGCAAAGCAAATGCAGGATTCTATATATATATATATATATATATATATATATATATTATATATTAGAGATGGTCCGATACCGTGTATTGGATCGGCTCCGATACCGCCTTAAACGTTGGTATCGGTATCGGGAAGTACTGGAGTTTATGCACCGATCCGATACCACGTAATAAAGCCCTAAAGAAAATCTACGTTAAAGTAGTTTATTTATGTTCTTTTTCCGTTATAACTGACTGTCAAACTGGAGAATAAAAGAAAGTTCTACGACATTCGTTGTTTGTGTTTGTTCATGTTTCACAAAGAGTTTAACCTGAGCCAGACCGACAACAAAGATAGAAATCATATCACATCCATACAGAGATAGTAGTATACAGCTGTTAAAACATAATGAAATATATGACACTCTGGTATCGGATCGGTACTCTGTATCGGCCGATACGTAAGTTCAGGTATCGGAATCGGTATCGGGAAGCAGAAAATGGTATCGGACCATCGCTAATACATATATATATATATATATATATATATATATATATATATATATATATTCCTGAAAACCAAGCGCACGGACCAGAAACGAAATGCGCTTTTTTTAATCTCTCTCTCTCTCTCTCTCTCTCTCTCTCTCTCTCTCTCTCTCTCTCTCTCTCTCTCTCTTAAATTAATCATTTGCTTTCAGGCCACCATGATATAATCAAAAATGCTCACTTACCAATAGCCTCTCTGAAGTCTACTGCACCTGTCCAAATTTTGTCTTAGTTTCTTTGTCTACTCCTCACTTTCACTGCAAGCTTGTCGGCACTAACCAAGATGTCCTCACTGGGGAACCCCAGACCATAGCTCAGGGGTCTGACCACTCAGCTAGCAGTTCTTGTGGAAGGTTGTACAACCGTTTACCTTTTGGTGTCTTCAAGCCTCGGTTGCTATTTCACCACACTGCATACAAAAACAGGTACTAACTAACAAACTAACAGTTGTATACTTCCACTCAAGACAGGAAGCACAACTGTAGAATCCATCTAGAAATTCAATTGTTATAAACTTTAGAGACAAAACTTCCTAATATGCCAGTTTCTGCTGTCAAGGAAGATGAACGTCGGCCATGATTTCGGTGTACGCGAGCAACGTGTTTTTGTTGTTACGTCACAGGGTGTGAATAGCTCAGCTGTGTGGCCGAGGCTATTCGTACCGGGGGTGCAAATACACACTCCGTTCAATTACCGCTCCGCGGATAGGAAAGATACAAAGTTGCATTTGAGGATTTAAACAATAAAGATAACAATAATAATAAAATACAGTTTCATGTATATGTCTCATGTACTGTTTGCTCCGTCGGCCGGCAGCAATCTGAAAAGGAATGAAGCCGATTCACGGCAGACAGCAGAAACACAGGAGCCGAACAAGTCCAGCTACCCACCCCGGAAGAACTAAAAATACACTGGAACAGGTTCTGGGGCGCGTCTCTAGTGGGAGTTGTAGTTTTTAAATATATTGGTATATTTCTCATAAGTAGAAGATGGCTGTGTAGATTAGTAGTATAGGTGAGTGAACGTGACACCTTCAGCCTTCAGCCCATGGGATGACATAACGTTAGCAAACCCATGCTAAGCTAACAGTCCTGCAAGCGCCTTTTGTCCACCTGCACCAAAATCCACCCTAACCCTAAAGTTGTCCATGTTCAAATTTGTTGGCAAAGTCCTGGCTCTTCACCATCTTACCTACAGCAGCTTTAAGTTTGGTGCATCTGGAGAATACTGCAGGTAGCCTTACCTTAGTGAGCTAATAATATGTAGTCATCTTGGGACTACTATCTTGTGACATATAAATCACCAACAGATTGGTGATATATATATATATATATATATATATATATATATATATATATATATATATATATATATATATATTGGTAATATAAAATGAATAATACTGTGGTTGTGATGTGTGATGTCAGTGTGTTTGTTAGATGGTCAGTGTTCTCCTGTTTTGAGACCCTGGTATGTGGTAACCAGCCGTAACAGATGAATGTAGTGGAGTAACTAAAGTAACTAGTAACTAAAGCTGAAACAGATGAATGTAGTGGAGTAACTAAAGTAACTAGTAACTAAAGCTGGAACAGATGAATGTAGCGGAGTAACTAAAGTAACTAGTAACTCAAGTACAGTACTGTAAATGTACTTAGTTACATTCCACCACTGCATGAAGCTTACGTACGTGTGTGTGTGTGTGTGTGTGTGTGTGTGTGTGTGTGTGTGTGTGTGTGTGTGTGTTTTTCAGAGCTGACCCTGAACCCACCAGAGGGGATTGTTGCAGGTGAGACTTCTGGAGCTGTTCATGTGTGTTGGTGGAGAAATGACTTATTATTAGTGATAAAAAATACCAATTGATTTAATTGATTAAGTTTAGACACCACAGGTGAACAGATATCAGCATGAAAATACCACACCTGATTACTGACATCAAGACAAACATGTTTTTGTAGTTAGATTTTTCCTGAAATGTTTTGTTTAAATATCCAAATAATGCAATATCTAATACTCTTCTAATAAGCCCTTCTGCTTATCTTCCATATGTTTAACAATTATTTTCATACAATAATCCTGATTTATGTGGATAAATATGAGTGGACAGAAGGATGAATCCTGCTCTGAAAAACTTAACTTTCTTTTTTAACAAAAAGCCTTCCTATTTTATATATATTTATGTTGACTTTTAGATTTATTTATCACCTGTTTTGCAATTTTGCTGATGTTTCTAATGAAAGGACTTCATTTAGTTTAGTTCGTTTGTTGACTATTTTGTTTAACTGACACTTTTACTGCTTTTGTTTCTTTGTTTTTATTCTATTTATATGAGAATACACTTCTGGTCAAAAGTTTTAGAACACCCCAATTTTTCCAGGTTTTTATTGAAATTCATGCAGTTCAATGTGTTATTGTACTAAATGAACAATTTAAGTTAAAAAAGAAATCATGAAATCAATTTATAAATCAAAATATATTCTACATTTTTTAATTCATCAAAGTAGCCCCCTTTGGCAGATATAACAGCTGAACACACTCGTGGCATTCTTTCTACAATGGAAATCAAATATTCTTCAGAAAGTTCTTCCCAACTCTGTTGCAGAAGTTCCCATAAATGTGTGGCACTTGTAGGTTGCTTTGCTTTCACTTTCTGTCCAGTTCATCCCAAAACAGCTCACTGGGGTTTAAGTCTGGTGACTGTGCTGGCCACTCCATGGTTTTAAGCTTACTATCTTGTTCTTTTTTGCTAAGGTAGTTCTGACATAGCTTGGACTTATGTTTTGGGTCATTATCTTGCTGTAGGATGAACCCCTGACCAACTAGGCCCATACCAGAGGGTACTGCATGGTGCTGCAAAATGCTGTGGTAGCCATTTTGGTTCTTGGTGCCTTTCCCTCTGTACAAATCACCGACCCTGGATCCAGCAAAACAGCCCCAGACCATCACTCTTGATGATTCATCAGTCCATAGCACCTTCTTCCAGTCTTCAGTAGTCCATTGACGATGTTTCTCGGCCCAGGCAAGCCTCTTTTTCTTATTCTGACGTCTTAGCAATGGCTTTCTTGCTGCAACTGGACCTATCAAACCTGCAGCTCCAAGTCTTCTCTTTCCAGTTGAAACTGAGACTTCTTATTCCGAACACTATTAAGCTGAGCTTGAAGCTGTTGTCCTGTGAGCCGCCTATCACACAAGCTGTTGACTCTCAGAAACTTGTCTTCTGTTGTGACTTTGGGTCTGCCAGACCTCTTCCTGTCAGAGTTTCCCCCAGTTTCTAAGTGCCTTTTGATGGTGAAGAATACTGTACTCACTGACACCTTGACTTTCTTCACAATTTCTCTGTAGGAAAGACCAACATTCTTAAGTGTTATGATGGTCTGTCTCTCTTCCAATGTTAATTGCCTTTTTCCCGCCATTTTTATAGCAACACACTACTTTCTGCAGTACAATACTGTTCAAATAATGCTCACGAGGGTACGGTACCACAGTGTGTTCCAACAATATTTTTATGCTGCAGAACAGCTTTACGTTGTTAACCCATTTCTTGTTTCCTGAAAAAGGCCTTTTTGTAAAATACTGAAATGTGTACTGAAATTATTTTTCAGTTTTGGGTAACCTTACTTTTTTTTTAACCTCAGGCAGTTCACCACTTACCTTTGAACCATTTCAAGCTACTCATTGGACTTGAACTGCTAAAATTTCAATAAAAAACTAGAAAAATTGGGGTGTTCTAACATATATATATATATATATATATATATATATATATATATATATATATATATTTTGAGCTTGATTTAATGTGTAAAAGGTGCTTTGCAAACAATATGTTATTATATGGATCTGTAGTTTTATGTACTTTATGAATGAGTGAACATGACGACATTAAAAACAGACCCAGAGTTACACTGTCACATGTGTTTTATTCATCAGGAGACACAAGTTACTCTGATTCCTTAGGTATTAACAGATTACTCTGATTCATCAGGTAGTAATATATTACTCTGGTTCATCAGGTAGTAACAGATTACTCTGGTTCATCAGGTAGTAACAGATTACTCTGGTTCATCAAGTAGTAACAGATTACTCTGGTTCATCAGGTAGTAATAGATTACTCTGATTCATCAGGTAGTAACAGATTACTCTGGTTCATCAGGTAGTAATAGATTACTCTGATTCATCAGGTAGTAACAGATTACTCTGGTTCATCAGATAGTAACAGATTACTCTGATTCATCAGGTAGTAACAGATTATTCTGGTTCATCAGGTAGTAACAGATTACTCTGGTTCATCAGGTAGTAACAGATTACTCTGGTTCATCAAGTAGTAACAGATTACTCTGGTTCATCAGGTAGTAATAGATTACTCTGATTCATCAGGTAGTAACAGATTACTCTGGTTCATCAGGTAGTAATAGATTACTCTGATTCATCAGGTAGTAACAGATTACTCTGGTTCATCAGGTAGTAATAGATTACTCTGATTCATCAGGTAGTAACAGATTACTCTGGTTCATCAGGTAGTAATAGATTACTCTGATTCATCAGGTAGTAACAGACTACTCTGATTCATCAGGTAGTAATATATTACTCTGATTCATCAGGTAGTAATAGATTACTGACTTCTGAAAGATACTAAATACAGACACAAATAGTCAGATACCTGTTTTCTTTCTACTAGTCTGAAAGAAAACAATGTGGGAGATAAATGGATCAAAATCTATAAATTGTAAAATGAGGTTTTTGCCTGTAGTGTCTTGTCTTAATTTGAAGATTATTTTCTCCATTAAAAGAAAACCTGAAGTCCAAGTTGATTCTTTGTTTTGTCTTAAAACCAAACATATCCAGATATAAAACAGAGATGTTATGAAATCTATTTTAACAACACTAATATCTAATATCGGCTAATATCCTGGATATGTAACAACAATAACCACAAGTTATTATTAAAGTTATACAATATTTCCCTCTGAGATGTAGTGGAGCACAAGTATAAAGTAACAGAACATGGAAATACTCAGTAATATTTCAGTACTGGTGAAACGTTATGTTTTTCAAAGAAACATGCAAAAAAGTGACTGTAAAACATGGCTTGTCCTCCTCAGCGTGCCATTATATTCATAATTAAACAATGAATAATTGTTTTCTCATTCCCCCTGCTCTGGTGTTTCCCCTCTCATTCCCCCTGCTTTGGTGTTTCCCCCTCTCATTCCCCCTGCTCTGGTGTTTACCCCTCTCATTCCCCCTGCTCTGGTGTTGACCCCTCTCATTTCTCCTACTCTGGTGTTTACCCCTCTCATTCCCCCTGCTCTGGTGTTTCCCCCTCTCATTCCTCCTGCTCTGGTGTTTCTCCCTCTCATTCCTCCTGCTCTGGTGTTTCCCCTTTGTTGACCCCTCTCATTCCCCTACTCTGGTGTTTCCCCCTCTCTCACCCCCTCTCTGCTCTGCTCTGTGTTTACCCTCTCATTCCCCCTGCTCTGGTGTTTCCCCTCTCATTCCCCCTGCTCTGGTGTTTACCCCTCTCATTCCTCCTGCTCTAGTGTTTCCTCCTCTCATTCCCCCTGCTCTGGTGTTTCCCTCTCATTCCCCCTGCTCTGGTGTTTACCCCTCTCATTCCCCCTGCTCTGGTGTTGACCCCTCTCATTCCTCCTACTCTAGTGTTTCCACCTCTCATTCCCCCTGCTCTGGTGTTTCCCCTCTCATTCCCCCTGCTCTGGTGTTTCCCCTCTCATTCCCCCTGCTTTGGTGTTTACCCCTCTCATTCCTCCTACTCTGGTGTTTCCCACTCTCATTCCTCCTGCTCTGGTGTTGACCCCTCTCATTCCCCCTGCTCTGGTGTTTACCCCTCTCATTCCTCCTGCTCTGGTGTTTCCCACTCTCATTCCTCCTGCTCTGGTGTTTCCCACTCTCATTCCTCCTGCTCTGGTGTTTACCCCTCTCATTCCTCCTGCTCTGGTGTTTCCCCCTCTCATTCCCCCTGCTCTAGTGTTTCCTCCTCTCATTCCCCCTGCTCTGGTGTTTCCTCCTCTCATTCCCCTTGATCTAGCGTTTCCCCCTCTCATTCCCCCTGCTCTGGCGTTCCCCCCTCTCATTCCCCCTGCTCTAGCGTTTCCCCCTCTCATTCCTCCTGCTCTAGTGTTTCCACCTCTCATTCCCCCTGCTCTGGTGTTGACCCCTCTCATTCCTCCTACTCTGGTGTTTCCCACTCTCATTCCTCCTGCTCTGGTGTTTACCCCTCTCATTCCTCCTGCTCTAGTGTTTCCTCCTCTCATTCCCCCTGCTCTGGTGTTGACCCCTCTCATTCCTCCTGCTCTGGTGTTTACCCCTCTCATTCCCCCTGCTCTGGCGTTTCCCCCTCTCATTCCCCCTGCTCTAGTGTTTCCTCTTCTCATTCCCCCTGCTCTGGTGTTTCCCCTCTCATTCCCCCTGCTCTGGTTTTTACCCCTCTCATTCCTCCTGCTCTAGTGTTTCCTCCTCTCATTCCCCCTGCTCTGGTGTTTCCCTCTCATTCCCCCTGCTCTGGTGTTTACCCCTCTCATTCCCCCTGCTCTGGTGTTGACCCCTCTCATTCCTCCTACTCTGGTGTTTCCCCCTCTCATTCCTCCTGCTCTGGTGTTTCCCCCTCTCATTCCTCCTGCTCTAGTGTTTCCTCCTCTCATTCCCCCTGCTCTGGTGTTTCCCCTCTCATTCCCCCTGCTCTGGTGTTGACCCCTCTCATTCCTCCTGCTCTGGTGTTTACCCTTCTCATTCCTCCTGCTCTGGTGTTTCCCCTCTCATTCCCCCTGCTCTGGTGTTTACCCCTCTCATTCCTCCTGCTCTAGTGTTTCCTCCTCTCATTCCCCCTGCTCTGGTGTTTCCCCTCTCATTCCCCCTGCTCTGGTGTTGACCCCTCTCATTCCTCCTGCTCTGGTGTTTACCCTTCTCATTCCTCCTGCTCTGGTGTTTCCCCCTCTCAGTCCCCCTGCTCTGGTGTTGACCCCTCTCATTCCTCCTACTCTGGTGTTTCCCCCTCTCACTCCTCCTGCTCTGGTGTTTACCCCTCTCATTCCTCCTGCTCTAGTGTTTCCCCCTCTCATTCCTCCTACTCTGGTGTTTCCCACTCTCATTCCTCCTGCTCTGGTGTTTACCCCTCTCATTCCTCCTGCTCTGGTGTTTACCCCTCTCATTCCTCCTGCTCTGGTGTTTCCCCCTCTCATTCCCCCTGCTCTAGTTTTTCCTCCTCTCATTCCCCCTGCTCTGGTGTTTCCTCCTATCATTCCCCTTGATCTAGCGTTTCCCCCTCTCATTCCCCCTGCTCTAGCGTTTCCCCCTCTCATTCCCCTGCTCTAGTGTTTCCCCCTCTCATTCCCCCTGCTCTGGCGTTCCCCCCTCTCATTCCCCCTGCTCTGGTGTTTCCGAGCCCCTAAACCGGAAACATTTGGAAACACTTCTGACCCGTTTTGGTTTGAAATCTGCGGGGTTGTGTTTTTTTCAAAGGCTGCAAAAAGAGACCCTGGCTAACACTAATTTATGCATTAATTAACGTATTGTTCCTGCATTAAGTCATGAATGAGATACTATTAATCCTTGTACTGTACTGATAGTTCATAAAGTACGACATAAAAGAATGCATGCTTTTTCATGCATGAATTCATGATAATTCATGAACCATTATTATGAAGAGTAACCAGTGTACCCACTGGAGGCACTGTCAAATACAGAGATCACGCAAACAATTAGTATAATACAAATACATGACACAGTAATTTATTAGTATTTTTATCTTTTTGTATAAATCCTTACATATAATGTTTGACAAAAACATCAATATTACGGATATTATGTATTAGCTGTACAGCTTCTTTGCTGAAGGTAGGGGGTCAGGTAGGGAGAGAGGTATTTCATGTGACCGTTTTCTCGTTGAAAAAGAGAAACAATGAAGAGAGATGAATGTGTGTGTGAGGATGAGTTGAGGATTGTTCCACCATATGTTGCCCTGACTCTCTTACACAGTTTAGATTCTGTTAGAAACAAGAACACACTGAACACAAGTGGAGCACTAACTAAAATAATCTGTTCATCTTCAGCTCTGATCTCTAAATGTTTGATGTTATGATGCTGCTGTGTTTAAGGAGAGACACTAACAGACAGAAACATCATCTTTACCTTTATTAATCTTCCATAACATGTCTTCTTTCAGAAAACATTCATGTTACTACACTTTGACTGTCTGTGTCGGTAGATTTATCCTAAATTCACCAAAAGTTTGCATTAGATAATGCTTCATTTGCATATTTAAACTTAACGTTTACACTCAGAAATCTGAATTTCACTTTAAACTTAAAAACAAGCTGGTAAAAATGTATTAATCTGCAGAACATTTTCTGTAAAATGTCAGAAAATCTGAAACATTTCCAAGAAATCTATTGTTAAGTGTGTAATGTTTACATCTTGTTTTTGTCCAAAACCAAAATATATTCAGTTTATTATGAAATAGAACAAAGCAGGAAATCTCCATGTTTGATTTGGGAGACTCAGCATTAACCTTTTACAGTGTGCATCCAACAATCTTAAAGGTTCTTTATCTTTTTCTGAGAATACCAACATCAGGTTTCTTTATATGAAAGTATTTCTCTCCTGCAGCTTCACACATGTAATAATAGAAACTTTCAGCAGGTAATGAAGAATAATATGAGTCAAATGTGTTTTATTTCATTGATCAGGAGACAGAAGTTACTCTCTGTTTGATCAGAGAAGTTGAAATGTCTTCAAATTGTTGCCAAAAAACAGGGATGCATAAGGGCCAATACAATATCAACCAGGCCATTTTCAGCCCAACCAATGTTACATACCCCATTAGGAGACCATAAGGAACAGTATGAAATACTCTCTATAATCATTCTATCACTTTTACTGCTTTTTAACTTTATTGTTTTTATTCTATTGATATGAACATACATATCTTCTGTATGTCTCTTTAGAATTTAGTTTGTAAAATACTTTGAGCTGTATTTAATGTGTGAAAGGTGCTTTACAAACAAAGATATTATTATTATATGGATCTGTAGTTTCATCTACTTTATGAATGAGTGAACATGACAGCATTAAAAACAGACCCAGAGTTAAACTGTCACATGTGTTTTATTCATCAGGTAGTAACAGATTACTCTGGTTCATCAGGTAGTAACAGATTACTCTGGTTCATCAGGTAGTAATAGATTACTCTGATACATCAGGTAGTAACAGATTACACTGGTTCATCAGGTAGTAACAGATTACTCTGGTTCATCAGGTAGTAACAGATTACTCTGGTTCATCAGGTAGTAACAGATTACTCTGATTCATCAGGTAGTAACAGATTACTCTGGTTCATCAGGTAGTAACAGATTACTCTGGTTCATCAGGTAGTAACAGATTACGCAGGTGCAGGTTCTGCAGGTGCTGCAGGTTCTGCAGGTGCTGCAGGTGCTGGTGCATGTTTAGAATGGTCAGACTTCTTATAATTATTCTTGATCTTGATCTTGATATACGTTGCATCTGCAGTTTCTGGTCCAACGAACAGCAGAGCAGCAGAGAGCAGCAGAACAAGGATATAGATCTTCATGTTGATCTGGAGAACACAGAGTTATAAAAGCTGTTAGAGACTTTACTCTGACATATCTACCATCTCTTTATATTATCATATAAAAGCTGTTAGAGACTTTACTCTGACATATCTACCATCTCTTTATATTATCATATAAAAACTGTTAGAGACTTTACTCTGACATATCTACCATCTCTTTATATTATCATATAAAAGCTGTTAGAGACTTTACTCTGACATATCTACCATCTCTTTATATTATCATATAAAAGCTGTTAGAGACTTTACTCTGACATATCTAACATCTCTTTATATTATCATATAAAAGCTGTTAGAGACTTTACTCTGACATATCTAACATATCTTTATATTATAATATAAAAGCTGTTAGAGACTTTACTCTGACATATCTAACATCTCTTTATATTATCATATAAAAGCTGTTAAAGACTTTACTAAAAGCTGTTAGAGACTTTACTCTGACATAGCTAACATCTCTTTATATTACCATATATATGTCTTTAGTTTTAGAAATGTCTCCTAACTGTCTGATGATGTAAGAACTTGTTAAGTGACATCAGGAGTTTCTACAGGGAAGAATAACTGCACACAGGATTATTAATCTAAATCTTTCTGCAGAAGAAATCTATAAAGTCCTGATGCAGCCAGAATAAGTTCTGAATGATTGCAGATATAAACATATAGAGTTTAAATGTGTTAAAGAGAGAATAATAATCTAAAGTATATTTACCTGAATGAGAGGAGAGAGATGAGTTCTAGAGTCAGCAGCAGGAGAGATACCTGGAATATCACATGATAACACACTTCATTACAGAAAAAGTGTAAAAAACAAAAACATCAAAGAAAAGTTTGAAAAATGCGCCTAAAGTTTCAAAACCACATTTAACTTTAAGGTTCTTCATAAAACACAGAATAAAGCTGCAAGAACTGAGACAGAGAGTTTCGCCAAATAAACCCCACAGAGACATTGTAAAAATGCTTCAAAAACGTTGGAAAAAAACAGAATTCCTGAAAAGAAGTAAAAATGAAACCGAAACAATAATGTAAACTGACTAACTAATAACTAAACTAATAAACTGTCAATAACAATGATGAAAAGCATGTACAGCTTGATTTTTTCTGTCAACTGAAACAGAATCTAAACCATTCAGAGTTTTAACGTCTCAAAGACAGAAAATAAAAAGTATATTTACCTGAATGACAGGAGAGAGAGATAGAAAAGTCTGAGAACTCCTCCATCTTTATACTGTAAAATATTATAATATCATATTATAATACACAGCCACTTTATCTCTCATAGGGCCAGCAGCAGATAACATATTATAATACACGCCCACTTTATCTCTCATAGGGTCAGCAGCAGATAACATATTATAATATATTATAATATAGTGACACATCATCCCTACAGGAGGAGATTAGAGGTTTAATTTCTCTTAGCTTTTATTCTAGTTTAGAAATTTGGATATAATTTAACTTTAGTTTGAGTCAGTTTTCATTCATCTAGTGTCATTTAATGCCTACTTTCAGTCATTTAGTGTCTACTTTCAGTCATTTAGTGTCCACTTTCAGTCATTTAGTGTCTATATTCAGTCATTTAGTGTCCACTTTCAGGTCATTTAGTGTATCCTTTCATTCATTTAGTGTCCACTTTCAGTCATTTAGTGTCTACTTTCAGTCATTTAGTGTACACTTTCAGTCATTTAGTGTCTACTTTCAGTCATTTAGTGTCTAGTCATTTAGTGTCAGTCATTTAGTGTCCACTTTCAGTCATTTAGTGTCTACTTTCAGTCATTTAGTGTCTACTTTCAGTCATTTAGTGTACACTTTCAGTCATTTAGTGTCTACTTTCAGTCATTTAGTGTCTACTTTCAGTCATTTAGTGTCTACTTTCAGTCATTTAGTGTCTACTTTCAGTCATTTAGTGTCTACTTTCAGTCATTTAGTGTCTACTTTCAGACATTTAGTGTCTACTTTCAGTCATTTAGTGTCTACTTTCTTTAGTGTCTAGACATTTAGTGTCTACTTTCAGACATTTAGTGTCTACTTTCAGACATTTAGTGTCTACTTTCAGTCATTTAGTGTCTACTAGACATTTAGTGTCTTTTCAGACATTTAGTGTCTACTTTCAGTCATTTAGTGTCTAGTCATTTAGTGTCTACTTTCAGACATTTAGTGTCTACTTTCATTTAGTGTCTACTTTCAGACATTTAGTGTCTTTTCAGTCAGTCATTTTTAGTGTCTACTTTCAGACATTTAGTGTCTACTTTCAGTCATTTATTGTCTACTTTAAGACATTTAGTGTCTACTTTCAGACATTTAGTGTCTACTTTCAGACATTTAGTGTCTATTTTCAGACACAGGTGTCTACTTTCAGTTTTTTAGTATCCTCAATTTGTTCTCCCTACAGGAGGATTTAGTGTCTAATTTCTCAGTCATTTAGTGTCTAGTTTAGAGACATTTAGTGTCTACTTTCAGACATTTAGTGTCTACTTTCAGTCATTTATGCCTACTTTCAGTCATTTAGTGTCTACTTTCAGTCATTTAGTGTCCACATTTAGTGTCTACTTTCAGACATTTAGTGTCTACTTTCAGGTCATTTAGTGTCAGACATTTAGTGTCTACTTTCAGTCATTTAGACACAGGTGTCTAGTCAATCATTTAGTGTTTTTTAGTGTCTACTTTCAGTATATCCTCAATTTGTTTAGTGTCTACAGTCTTTTAGAAATGATTTAGTGTCTACTTTCAGACATTTAATGTCTAAGTCATTTAGTGTCTACTTTCAGTCATTTAGTTCTACTTTCAGTCATTTAGTGTCTACTTTCAGTCATTTATTGTCTACTTTCAGTCATTTAGTGTCTAGTTTTAGTGTCTAATTTTTTAGTGTCTAAAAGTGTCTTTTAGTGTCTACAGTCATTTAGTGTCTACAGACAACTTTCAGTTTTATTGTCTACTTTAAGACATTTAGTGTCTACTTTCAGACATTTAGTGTCTAATTTCAAACATTTAGTGTCAAGAACAAAGGTAGTCAATTTTGGGTTTTAATATCCTCAATTTGTTCAGTCTTTGAAATGATGCAACGTATATTTAGAAGTTCATATTAATTTTTGAAAAGCCTTTTGAGCAGCAATTTTTCAATCTCTATTTCGAGGATATTTCAATACAAAATAAACAAGAACAAAAGCAATTTATTTTAAAGCAGCTCTCTAGTTTATATCTCTAGGATTTGGACAGAAAAGAGCATGGTACCATCCACTGATAAACCCTTCTTCTTCACCAGTTATTCAAACCTAAACCCTGACAGCTTGGTCTGCATGGATCACTTTGGTGATAAAGCACCAAACTGGTTTTGTGTAAAACGAGAGATAACATGTGAGGACACGTGTCAGACAGCCTTTAACACTCCTACTCTTACAGATATGGCTTTTACAGCTCATCTAAAGTCCTGACAAGCTGCAAAAAGATTAAAACACAATGGGTGTCCTATAAATACTAAAAACATTCCTTAGCCATGGTGGAACTTAGCAAAATAAAGACTACATTTTAAAAGTGACTGACAGCAACTCTGTCACAGCCTGAATATGAAACTCTGCTTCTGGGGGAATTTCTGAGTCTCAACGTTGGTGAAAAATAACTTTGGGTTTCTTGTTGCTGTGTAGTCTGTGTACTCTAACATGTCTGTGCCGACGGTTGGGATGCTTTTTTCACAGTTTAATTGTCGTTTTTTCTGCAAATGACCACAAAAAGTTGAAAACAACCAACCCAATGCAAACTACAACTACTGAAAGAGTTTGGGGGTGTTGTTGGACTGTGTGGGGGATTCACTGACTCTGAGACTCAACCTTCACTGCCATCTGACCCCCAGCTGTTCCTCCCCCAGGATGGAGAGGGGTTATCCATGGAGCTTCTTTGGGCTCTTTGGCAAACACCGCTGTCTGGGCCTGGCTCCAGATGCCGGCCCCAGGCTTCCTCAAGGCCGAGTCACTCTTCCTCTATTCCGATAATTTATAGGTCTTCATTATTAAAAGTGCTGATGTAAATGTTGAAAGCATTCTCAGACGTGATGTTAAAATGTGTTTCATCCTGTTGGACCTGGTTCTGAGTCTGGCTGTGGAGTTTTTAATCAGCTGAAGTTTGTTGTTTTGAGACAAGAGAAGAGAGCTCTGCAGCAATCTAACAGCCATAGAATGAACCGATGAATTATTCTTTCTAAGGCTGTTCTGATATCATCTCTTCCTTCACACACTCTCTTTGTTCTTCTTCCCCAGTTATTCAAACTGGAGCTAAACCCTGAGAGCTTGGTTTGCATGGATCAGTTTAGTCGTACCGCTCCAAACCAGTTTTGTGTAAAGCGACAGATTACAGTTTTGGTTATCGCTTTGGTATTACTATCACAACTATGCGGTACAATATTACAACTCTTACACTCATCACACTCATAATATTCGGTCTTTCATTCAAAACTCTCCATTGTGCATTCATTTGTGTGTGTGTTTGTGTGTGTGTGTGTGTGTGTGTGTTGTTGGAAGATATAAGGATTTTGAGTGCATAGCTTTGTTGGTGTGGGGTGGGGGGTGGGGGGGAACAATTGAGCACATGATAGTTTTTAATTGTAAATTAGGTGTGACTGTGGTTATAAAATTGTATATTTTAATGTTTTGTATTTCACTTGCATGGCATTTTTATTGTGTTAATGACCTGTTAAGGGACTACGGGCGGAAAATAGCACTTGTGCTACAACCTGGCACAATGCATCTCTCCTTGTTCTTATACAAGGTTAATGTTAACTTGTACATTGTCCCTGTTTAATTAAAATTAATCTGAATTTGGATTGGGGGCAGGTAGGCTGGCAGGTAGGGGGGCAGGAACGGGGGCAGGTAGGGAGGCAGGTAAGGAAACAATGAAGAGAGATGAATGTGTGTTTGAGGATGAGTTGAGGATTGTTCCACCAGATGGAGCCCTGACTCTCTTACACAGTTTAGATTCTGTCAGAAACAAGAACACACTGAACACAAGTGGAGCACTAACTAAAATAATCTGTTCATCTTCAGCTCTGATCTCTAAATGTTTGATGTTATGATGCTGCTGGTTTTAAGGAGAGACACTAACAGACAGAAATCTTTACCTTTATTAATCTTCCATAACATGTCTTCTTTCAGAAAACATTCATGTTACTACACTTTGTCTGCTTGTGTCTGTAGAGTTCTCCTGAATTCACCAAAAGTTAGCATTAGATGATGCCTCATTTGCATATTTAAACACAATGTTTACACTCAGATATCTTAACTTCACTTTAAACTTAAAAACAAGCCAGTAAGAATTGATTAATCTGCAGAACATTTTCTGTAAAATGTCAGAAAAGTCTGTTGTGAAGTGTGTAATGTTTACATCTTGTTTTTTTCCAAAACCAAAAGATATTCAGTTTATTATAAAATAGAACAAAGCAGGAAATCTCCATGTTTGATTTGGGAGACTCAGCATTAACCTTTTACAGTGTGCATCCAACAATCTCAAAGGTTCTTTATCTTTTTCTGAGAATACCAACATCAGGTTTCTTTATACTAAAGTATTTCTCTCCTGCAGCTTCACACATGTAATAATAGAAACCTTTAGCAGGTAATGAAGAATAATGTGAGTCAAATGTGTTTTATTTCATTGATCAGGAGACAGAAGTTCCTCTCTGTTTGATCAGAGAAGTTGAAATGTCTTCAACTTGTTTCATAGTGAACAGGATCAGCGTGTTACAGGGTTCCTGTTTTAGTGAGGTAGACCTTCATACAGACAGAATCTGGGCTTTAGCTTTAGCATTAGCTTCTGTCTGTGTAAAGTCAACTTGGCTTTAGCTTTAGCATTAGCTTCTGTCTGTGTGTAGTCAACTTGGCTTTAGCTTTAGCATTAGCTTCTGTCTGTGTAAAGTCAACTTGGCTTTAGCTTTAGCAATAGCTTCTGTCTGTGTACAGTCAACTTGGCTTTAGCTTTAGCAATAGCTTCTGTCTGTGTACAGTCAACTTGGCTTTAGCTTTAGCATTAGCTTCTGTCTGTGTGCAGTCAACATGTTAAAGGAGGTTTAGCTTTAATACCGATGATCTTCACTCATCTTCTCTCCTCTTTCACAGATGTTTCTGACGCTTTGATGAAGGTCTCATTCCTCTTTCAGTCCCTGGTATGTCTGCTGAGTCCTCTGTCTTTTTTCACCTTCTGAGTTCTGAATACAGTTACTGTCTCTGTAATAGATTACTTGGAGGGATTACTTTATGTGTGCATATATATATAATTGCACTTTGGCTGATGAGTCCTCTGAAAGTACTACATTTAGTTGTACATCCTTTGTTGACTACTTTATTTAACTGCCACTTTTACTGCTTTTCTTTCTGGACCTTTATAACTTTATTGTTTTTATTCTATTCATATGGCCATAAATATATTTTCTGTATGACTCTTTAGAGTTTAGTTTATAAAACACTTTGAGCTGCATTTAATGTGTGAAAGGTGCTTTGCAAACAAGATATTATTATTATATTGATGTGTAGTTTTATCTCCTTTATGAATGAGTGAACATGACGACATTAAAAACAGACCCAGAGTTAAACTGTCACATGTGTTTTATTCATCAGGTAGTAACAGAATACTCTGATTCATCAGGTTGGACAACCAGGTGCTGCAGGTGCTGCAGGTTCTGCAGGTGCTGCAGGTTCTGCAGGGGCTGCAGGTGCTGCAGGTGCTGGTGCATGTTTAGAATGGTCAGACTTCTTATAATTATTCTTGATCTTGATCTTGATATACGTTGCATCTGCAGTTTCTGGTCCAACGAACAGCAGAGCAGCAGAGAGCAGCAGAACAAGGATATAGATCTTCATGTTGATCTGGAGAACACAGAGTTATAAAAGCTGTTAGAGACTTTACTCTGACATATCTAACATCTCTTTATATTATCATATAAAAGCTGTTAGAGACTTTACTCTGACATATCTAACATCTCTTTATATTATCATATAAAAGCTGTTAGAGACTTTACTCTGACATATCTACCATCTCTTTATATTATCATATAAAAGCTGTTAGAGACTTTACTCTGACATATCTACCATCTCTTTATATTATCATATAAAAGCTGTTAGAGACTTTACTCTGACATATCTACCATCTCTTTATATTATCATATAAAAACTGTTAGAGACTTTACTCTGACATATCTAACATCTCTTTATATTATATAAAAGCTGTTAGAGACTTTACTCTGACATATCTACCATCTCTTTATATTATCATATAAAAGCTGTTAGAGACTTTACTCTGACATATCTAACATCTCTTTATATTATCATATAAAAGCTGTTAGAGACTTTACTCTGACATATCTAACATCTCTTTATATTATCATATAAAAGCTGTTAGAGACTTTACTCTGACATATCTAACATCTCTTTATATTATCATATAAAAGCTGTTAGAAACTTTACTCTGACATATCTAACATCTCTTTATATTATCATATAAAAGCTGTTAGAGACTTTACTCTGACATATCTAACATCTCTTTATATTATCATATAAAAGCTGTTAGAGACTTTACTCTGACATATCTAACATCTCTTTATATTATCATATAATAGCTGTTAGAGACTTTACTCTAACATATCTAACATCTCTTTATATTATCATGTATATGTCTTTAGTTTTATAAATGTCTCCTAACTGTCTGATGATGTAAGAACTTGTTAAGTGACATCAGGAGTTTCTACAGCGCAGAATAACTGCACACAGGATTATTAATCTAAATCTTTCTGCAGAAGAAATCCATAAAGTCCTGATGCAGCCAGAATAAGTTCTGAATGATTGCAGATATAAACATACAGAGTTTAAATGTGTTAAAGAGAAAATAATAATCTAAAGTATATTTACCTGAATGACAGGAGAGAGATGAGTTCTAGAGTCAGCAGCAGGAGAGATACCTGGAATATCACATGATAACAAACTTCATTACAGTTAACTACGTTACATCAAAGTTAACTACAAACACACAAACAAAATGCAAAAAACTACAGAAAAGGCAGCAAAAATGTCAAAAAGGGACAAAAAAGCTGAAGAAAAAAACAACAGAATCTAAACCAATCAGAGAAGTTTTGTCATAAAAAGTATATTTACCTGAATGACAGGAGAGAGAGATATAAACGTCTGAGAACTCCTCCATCTTTATACTGTAAAATATTATAATATCATATTATAATACACGCCCACTTCATCTCTCATAGGGACAGCAGCAGATAACATATTATAATATCATATTATAATACACGCCCACTTTATCTTTCATATGGTCAGCAGCAGATAACATATTATAATATAGTGACACATCATCCCTACAGGAGATTAGAGGTTTAATTTCTAGTAGCTTTATCTTTAGTTTAGACTTTTAGATTTCATTTAACTTTAGTTTGAGTTACTTTTCAGCATGTTTGTTATTTTAACTTCAGTTTTTCAGAAAGATGAGGTTAGTTTTATCATAGTTTACAGTTTTGTGTTTTTGTCAGGTAAAAGGTCCATGTATAATGTGTCAGCTTGGAGACAGATGTTAAATCTTTGTGGACTTTAGTGTCCGATGTCCTAAAAAACTAGAACTGACTTCAAAAAGCATCAAAGTGTCTGAAAGCGGCAAAATAAAAGATTCTAGAAAATGCATTAAAAAAGCTTCAAAGACAGTGTCAACAAGTCTATCTATCTATTTATCATAGCTGCAGTTGCTCTGCAGGTTAAAAAGTGTTGAATGAAGCTTTAAATGTACAATATGTAACTTTCTGCTGCTAGGGGTCTCTCAACCAAAACAATGGACGGTGAAACTGGACTTTTGATGACGTTGTGAAGTAGCGTGGAATTATGGGAGTTTTTAGTGTGGAATTATGGGAGTTTTTAGTGTGGAATTATGGGAGTTTTTAGTGTTAAACACCTTCGCTGCCGGTTAGAATGCATCAGTTCATGGACGAGTTTACCCGTTCAAGTTTATAACAGAGAGATCAGGAGTGTCAAACTCAACTTTACTAAGGACATTCCACACTGGAAAAGGAGAATCCCATCCAGAGGAAGACAAAGTTTATTGACATGCTTTTATTTATTTGCAAAGTCAAATCATTGTTTGCATTACTGAATGTCTCATATAGTTTCTCCCTTACAGCTTGGTCAACATAAAGCCCTTTAAAAGTTTCTTAGTCATCATAGAGCTTAGCGTATCAAGCAGAAACAATGATTCAAAAAAAATGGTCGTTTTGTATCTACTACTTTCAGTCATTTAGTGTCTACTTCCAAACATTTAGTGTGTACTTTCAGTCCCATTAAAAGTGCTGATGTAAATGTCGAAAGGAGTCTCAGATGTGATGTTAAAATGTGTTTCATCCTGTTGGACCTGGTTCTGAGTCTGGCTGCAGAGGTTTAAATCAGCTGAAATTTGTTGTTGTGAGGCATGAGAAGAGAGCTCTGCAGCAATCTAATCACCATGAAATGATCACATGAATTATTATTTCAAAGGCTGTTCTGATAACATCTCTTCCTTCACACACTCTCTCTGTTGTTCTTCCCCAGTTATTCAAACTGGAAGCTAAACCCTGAGAGCTTGGTTTACATGGATCACTTTGGTCGTAAAGCTCCAAACTGGTTTTGTGAAAAGAAAGAGATTACAGTTTTGGTTATCGCTTGTGGTACAATCTTACAACTCTTAGCACATTACTCCAAACTTTTCACACGTGTAACAGTCTTTCTTTCAAAGCTATCCATCATATCATATGGATAGTAAATGTCTTTCATCAAGTGAGAAAAACGTTGACAAAAATGACAGAATGTTCCTGTCTTCCTTAAAGTGAATTAAACTTATGCTGGAGGCATTATCTTTATCTAAGCCTGCAATGGAAACAAAGATATTGCAGGCACCTAAACACAGACGGTAAAGGCTAGTTCAGCCGCTCTCTCTCTCTCTCTCTCTCTCTCTCTCTCTCTCTCTCTCTCTCTCTGGGAAGTATGCAAAAGTGTGGCAGGCCCACCGACCTCCAACAGGAGACAGTCCTGAAACCAAACATTCCCTGATCATGCAGCTGCCTAGACCAGCTGGATCTATAGAAACTGAGCTGAAGTCCTCCTCTGCCTGTCAAGGTTATGAGGTTATGTTGGACACTGACCTGAATGAGCAACACAGTCTCACGGCAGTTCTTGAAATGGTATGGTAATTTTTAATCGATTGTTTCGTGTACACGGACACGCTTATCTCGTTTTTTTGTTTACAAATCAATAGATTACATTATATGACCATTTCACGAAGTGCTGTGAGACTGGGTTGGAATGAGGCCAGGGAACCACCGTCTCATCTTACATAGCATGAGTTCATAAGATGGAATTTCCCCCAAATTTGCAGTAACTACATTTGATTATACAGTAAAAAGTAAACTTCTTACAATTACATATGTCTGAGAAATAAAATCACATTAGTCCAAATGATTGTAGAGGATGTCTTCATTGATCATAACTTTACTACACATAGGATAGATATTATGGAAATTATAGATTCTGTAAATGTTGGGTAATGTAAGTGTTTTACCTAATGTGAAAACTGTAATATGTCTTTTAAGGCTGTGTGGCATATACATTTCAGCACTTGAAAGATATATCTTGCAATTCTTACCGGCTTGTTTTTACTTTTAAAGTGAAATTCAGATTTCTGAGTGTAAACTTTGTGTTTAAATATGCTAATGAGGCATTATCTAACACTAACTTTTGGTGAATTCAGGAGAAATCTGCAGACACAAACAGACATAGTGTAGTAACATGAATGTTTCCTGAAAGAAGACATGTTATGGAAGATTAATAAAGGTAAAGATGATGTTTCTGTCTGTTAGTGTCTTTAAAAACAGCAGCATCATAACCACCAAACATTTAGAGATCAGAGGTGAAGATGAACAGATTATTTTAGTTTCTGCTCCACTTGTGTTCAGTGTGTTCTTGTTTCTGACAGAATCTAAACTGTGGAAGAGAGTCAGGGCTCCATCTGGTGGAACAATCCTCAACTCATTCTCAAACACACACATTTCTGACTCTTCATTGTTCCCTTTTCAAGGATCATAAAGTCAGAGTCACATAAAATACCTACCTCCCTACCTGCCTCCCTACCTGCCTCCAATCCAAATGATTGCACAATGGAGAGTTTTGAATGAAAGACTGGGTGTTACGATTGTGATGAGTTTAACAGTTGTACCACATAGTCGTGTTAGTAGTACCAAGTGATAACCAAAACTGTAATCTCTTGCTTTACACAAAACTGGTTTGGAGCCTTACGACCAAAGTGATCCATGCAAACCAAGCTCTCAGGGTTTAGTTCCAGTTTGAATAACTGGGGAAGAACAACAGAGAGAGTGTGTAAAGGTAGAGATCATATGAGAACGTCTTTAGAAATAATAATTAATTTGTTCATTTCATGGCGATAAGAATGCTGCCGAGCTCCCTTCTCATGCCTCACAACAACAAAATATGCCGCAGCCAGACTCCGAACCAGGTCCAACAGGATGAAACACATTTCAACATCATGTCTGAGAATGATTTCAACATTTACATCAGCGCTTTTAATGGGACTGAAAGTAGACACTAAATGACTGAAAGTAGACACTAAATGACTGAAAGTAGACACTAAATGACTGAAAGTAGACACTAAATGACTGAGAGTAGACACTAAATGTCTAAAAGTAGACACTAAATGTCTGAAAGAAGACACTAAATGACTGAAAGTAGACACTAAATGACTGAAAGTAGACACTAAATGTCTGAACTGAAAGTAGACACTAAATCAGTGGTTCCCAACCTGGGGTCCGGAGAGTAGACACTAAATGTCTGAAAGTAGACACTAAATGGGAAAGAAGACAAAATGATCAATGTCTGAAAGAAGACACTAAATGACTGAAAGTAGACACTAAATGTCTGTCTTTATCTGGTTTGAGGTTGAGGTAAAAAAATGACTTGTTTTGCACATGTTAAACAAAATGATAATACACTAAATGTCTGAACTGAATATCTAATGTATACAAAATGTCTGTATGAAAACTATATATTTTGTTGTATCTTCATTTTTCCTGTCTGAGAGTAGACACTAAATGTCTGAGATCACTATTTGTCTGAATGAAACATGGAGGAGAAAAATGTCGAAAGTAAGACTAAATGTGCTGATAACTGCTCTGTATCAAAAAGAAATTAAATGACTGAGTAGGGGGAAAGAAGACACTAAATGGAAAAACACTAAATGTTGGGAACCACTGCACTAAATGACTGAGAGTAGACACTAAATGACTGAGAGTAGACACTAAATGTCTGAGAGTAGACACTAAATGTCTGAAAGTAGAGACTAAATGACTGAAAGTAGACACTAAATGTCTGAAAGTAATAAGGGTTATAGGGTTTGGATGAAGGGTTTTGGGTTAGGGGGTTGAAGAACACGCTTTTTCTGAGTGAAAGTATTTACTTTTCGCACTTCGTCCAAGTGGTGTAGCCGTAGCTAGCAGTCAAAGATGGCGGCAGTTCTACATATTTGTGACTCACATGGTGTCATGACAGGGTCTCCCACGGCAAAGTGGTGTCAGGCAACGGTGCGGACTAAGAATTGATTAAAAAGACCTATAAATCATGGAAGTATAGGAAGAGTGACCTGGCCCAGAGGAATCCTGGGGCCACCATCTGGATCCAGGCCCAGACAGAGGTGTTTCCCAAAGAAGCTCCATGGATAACCCCTCTCCATCCTGGGGGAGGAACTGCTGGGGGTCGGAGGGCAGTGAAGGTTGAGTCTCAGAGTCAGTGAATCCCCCACACAGTCTAACACACCCCCAAACTCTTTCAGTTGTTACACTTTGCATTGGGTTGGTTGTTCTGCAACTTTTTGTGGTCATTTGCGGGGGAAAAGAGACAAACTGCGGGAAAAAAAGCATCCCAACCGTCGGCACAGACATGTTAGAGACCCCCACCCTGACTACACAGCAACAAGAAACCAAAAGTTATTTTTCACCAATGTTGAGACTCAGAAATTCCCCCAGAAGCTGAGTTTCATATTCAGGCTGTGACAGAGTAGCTGTCAGTCAGTTTTTAAATGTCATCTTTATTTTGCTAAGTTCTACCATGGCTAAGAAACATTTCTAGGTCTTTATAGGGCACCCATTGTGTTTTAATCTTAGCAGCTGGTCAGGACTTTAGATGAGTTGTAAAAGCCATATCTGTAAGAGTAGGAGTGTTAAAGGCTGTCTGACACGTGTCCTCACATGTTATCTCTCGCTTTACATAAAACCAGTTTGGTGCTTTATCTCCAAAGTGATCCATGCAGACCAAGCTCTCAGGGTGTAGCTTCCTGTTTGAATAACTGGTGAAGAAGAACAGAGAGAGTGTGTGAAGGAAGAGATGATATCAGTGGATGGTACCATGCTCTCTTCTGTTCAAAACCTCTGAGATATAAACTAGAGAGATGCTTTAAAATAAAACTACTTTTGTTCTCATTTATTTCAGATTTAAATATCCTGGAAATGGAGTTTAAACAGTTGCTCTGCAGGTTAAAAGGAATGAACTAATTTTCATGAATGGAGATCTGGTTTTATTAGTCCTTGAATGAATAATACTGTCAGACATAAAAAATTAATTTTAACAACACAAAGACACACACACATACACATACAGAGACACAGAGAGACACACACAGACACAAAAACACACACACACACACACACACACACACACACACACACACACACACACACACACACACACACACACACACACACACACAACACACACACATACAGAGATACAGACACACAGAGACACACAAACATACACACAGACAGATACACACAGACACACACACTGTCTCTCTCACACACACACACACACACACACACACACACACACAAACACACACACACAGACACATACATACACATACACAGACAAACATACACAGACACACAAAGACACACACACATACACTCACACACAGCAACACACAAACACACAGAAACACACACACACATATACACACAAACACACACAGACACACAGACACACACACACACACACACACACACACACACACACACACACACACACACACACACACACACACACACACACACACACACACACACACACACACACACACACACACACACACACACACACACACACACACACACACACACACACACACACACACACACACACACACACACACACACACAGACACAAACACACACAGACAGTCTACTAAACTAAACTAAATAAAGCTAATAGAAGTGAACCCTCTAATCTCCTCCTGTAGGGATGATGTGTCACTCTGACCCTTAAAAAGGTCCTTAGTCATCGTAGAGTTTAATAAATCTATCAAGACAAAGATTACATGTTTAAAAGCCGACTCACAGCCTCAATATGTACGAATTGAACTTTTTTTTAACGTTTGATTGTAATGAATGTGTGTGATTGGTTCCTGTAATATATTATGATGCTTTGAGTAGTAGCGCTATATAACGCTATATAAATGCAGTCCATTTCCTTCATATATGAATATGAAAGAAAAGTGAACAAAAGTAGTTTTATTTTAATGCAGATGTCCACTTGGTATCTCAGAGGTTTTGAACAGAAGAGAGCATGGTACCATCCACTGATATCATCTCTTCCTTCACACACACTCTCTGTTCTTCTTCACCAGTTATTCAAACAGGAAGCTACACCCTGAGAGCTTGGTCTGCATGGATCACTTTGGTGATAAACCCTCCCTGCCTCCCTACATGCTACCTGCTCCCCTACCTTCTCCACTACCTGCCCCCAATCCAAATGAATAAACAATGGAGAGTTTTGAATAAAAGACTGGGTGTTACGAGTGTGATGAGTGTAAGAGTTGTACAATTGTACCACATAGTCGTGATAATAGTACCAAAGTGATAACCAAAACTATAATCTCTCGCTTTACACAAAACTGGTTTGGAGCGGTACGACTAAACTGATCCATGCAGACCAAGATCTCAGGGTTTATCTTCCAGTTTGAATAACTGGGGAACAACAGAGAGAGTGTGTGAAGGAAGAGATGATATCAGAACAGCCTTAGAAAGAGTTATTCATCTGTTCATTTCATGGTGGTTAGATTGCTGCAGAGCTCTCTTCTCATGCTCATAGAAACTAAATGACTAAAAGTAGACACTAAATGTCTGAAAAAAGACACTAAATGTCTGAAAGTAGACACTAAATGTCTGAAACTAAATGACTGAAAGTAGACACTAAATGACTGAAAGTAGACACTAAATGACTGAAAGTAGACACTAAATGACTGAAAGTAGACACTAAATGACTGAAAGTAAATGACACTAAAATGACTGAAAGTAGACACTAAATGTCACTAAATGAAAGTAGACACTAAATGTCTGAAAGTAGACACTAAATGACTGAAAGTAGACACTAAATGACTGAAAGTAGACACTAAATGACTGAAAGTAGACACTAAATGACTGAAAGTAGTTTTTTCTCTTTCACGCTGCTTATGTTTCGAAAGACGCTGTCCTGCAGCTTACTAATGACTAAAAACGTGGTTTAATGAACGTAAACAATGATCAATGATTAGCAGATTTCTCTCTAATATTGCTCCTCATAACCACTGAAAACTGTCAAAAATCAAACCCAAAGTCCATTTATTATGGCTGTTATCTGACATTTAGCGTTATGCTTCACATGTTCAGCAGGGCAGCGGAGCAGCTGTGGGATGAATACCCACGGTTCCTAACATGAAGAAGCTTAACGTGGTTTAATATACCTAAACAACCATCAGTCATAACCACATTTCTGGTTATATTTTTAACAGTTTTCAGTGGTTATGAGGAGCAATATGAGAGAGAAATTTGGTAATCATTGATCATTGTTTAGGTACAAGCCTTTTCCTCGCCATATGTGCCAATGAAGAAGAAAACGCTTTGTGAGAGAACTTATATAATGGTTGGATGTTGGTTTAGTTCTTTTGACAGGCTTAAGTGTTCATTACCAGATATGTTACCATGATACATTTGGTGACCAACACTGTTGAGGTACATTAAACCTCGTTAAGCTGTTTCACGTTAAGCAGAATGTCCCGACAGGCAGGGTTGTGAACAGAGAAGCAGCTGTCTGTGTGTGTGTGTGTGTGTGTGTGTGTGTGTGTGTGTGTGTGTGTGTGTGTGTGTGTGTCTGTGTGTGTGTGTGTGTGTGTGTGTGTGTGTGTTGTGTGTGTGTGTGTGTGTGTGTGTGTGTGTGTGTGCGTGTGTGTGTGTGTGTGTGTGTGTGTGTGTGTGTGTGACTGAAAGTAGACACTAAATGACTGAAAGTTGCAATATATAAAAAATAGCATGATCTACAATAGAAGCTAAGAGAAATAAACCTCTAATCTCCTCCTGTAGGGATGATGTGTCACTATATTATAATATATTATAATATTACCAGCTGCTGATGCTATGAAAGATAAAGTGGGCGTGTATTATAATATATAATATGTTATCTGCTGCTGACCCTATGAGAGATAAAGTGGGTGTGTATTATAATATATTATAATATTTTACAGTATAAAGATGGAGGAGTTCTCAGACTTTTCTATCCCTCTCTCCTGTCATTCAGGTAAATATACTTTTTATTTTCTGTCTTTGAGATGTTAAAACTTCTCTGATTGGTTTAGATTCTGTTTCAGCTGCAAGAAACTAACTTTTTACCAAGCTTTAGACACTTTTTTAAAATGTTTTTGAAACTTTATGTATGGTTTTGTTTAATTTTTATGCTTTTTCAGCAGTTCTGGCTGCTTTTTCCAACGTTTTTGGAGTGTTTTTACAATGTTTCTGTGGGGTTTATTTGGTGAATTTCTCTCTTTTTCTCAGTTCTTGCAGATATATTCTGTGTTTGTTGAAGAACCTTAAAGTTAAATGTGGTTTTGAAACTTTAGGCACATTTTTCAAATGTTTTTTTGATGTGTTTGTCCATTTTTTCAGACTTTTTATCACTTTATCTGTAGTTGTTGCATCTTTTGTCTGTCCCTCTCTAAAGAAGTTAACTGTGATGTAACCTGTCTATTATGATCCATATGACCAGCACATGTTTGGTTTTTCTGTATAATCTTAGTAATGAAGTGTGTTATCATGTGATATTCCAGGTATCTCTCCTGCTGCTGACTCTAGAACTCATCTCTCTCCTGTCATTCAGGTAAATATACTTTAGATTATTATTCTCTCTTTAACACATGTAAACTCTGATTCTGTTTCAGCCGTGTGGACAAAACTTTATTTCTCTCTTCTTCAAAGTTTCTGTCACTTTTTTCAAAGATTTTGATATTTTTTTTAGACATTTTGACCTCTATTTTAGACATATCTGTATCTGTTTCTCTTTATATCCTGCTGCCGTAACTGCAACTTTTGTTCCCCAAGAGAAACTGTTCAGATGCTACACACTTTGTTCCTCTGTTGTTATTACACAAACGTCATGATTTTGTAAGAATATGAATGAAATGTTTATTTCTGTGCCTATCCTTTAAAGGATTATTCAGACATATTTTAAATAATACAGACACAGAAGTGTAGACAGGTTTTAGTTTCAGGATGTCCTCTCTGTGTCTGTCTGTCCTCGTTACAAACCGGTCTCACAGTTTTCCTCAGATTGATCAACATAAAGGGTACTGATGGAAAGTCTGCCTTTCAAATTAGGGATATAGTACAATGTATCATTGTGTGTGTGTGTGTGTGTGTGTATTCTCAATTTTCATATATACTGTATATATATATATATATATATACAGTATATATGAAAATTGAGAATTTTTAATTCCTCTTTTTAGTCAACTTCAGCATGAGTTGATGAACTCATGCTTAGCACTGTGTCATTGTATTCATATATATACAATATCAACCGGAGCAATAACACATAATTAAAAACACTCAGAAGTCTTCTGTCAAAATAACATTTCAGAAAACAACCTATTAAAAATATTAACGTTGTTTTTGTTTCTCCTTTTTAATATAATACATACATTTTCAGGAGTTTTATGGAAAGCCTGTCACATGACTGTGTTTGAAGGGAATATTGAATGTGTGACCTCGTTATGAAAAGTAAAATGAATCTTTAAAACATAAAGCTTTTTCTGGAGCTAATGACCATTTCTTTGTCACTTCATCAATGTTTTTGTAGCTGCTTTTAATGTTTTGGCATATTTTTTTGACATTTGTATCTCTGACCCTTTTTAGATGATTCTGTCACTTTTTTCAAAGTTTTGACGGGTTTTCGATGCTTCTTGAGGAAGCCTGAAGTTAAATGTAGTTTTTCACATTTAAGGAATTTCTTTGGCTGCTTCATCTATTTTTATTTTTACCCTTTTCACATTTCTGCACTTCCTAAAGAAGCTTGAAGTTAGGTAGCGATGTAATGTAGTTAACTATGATGTAATGTAGTTAAATGTGATGTAACATAGTGTATTTGTTATCATGTGATATTCCAGGTATCTCTCCTGCTGCTGACTCTGGAACTCATCTCTCTCCTGTCATTCAGGTAAAGATACTTTAGATTATTAGGTAACACTTTATAATAACTATCCATAAATCATCATTTATTAAGCATTAGTTAACTATTAGTTAATGGTTTGTTCATTATTACTTATTAATTGTTCATACATAGTTCATCATGAGTAAAGTATTTGTTCACACAATTAAAAATGGTTTGTTCATAGTAAATAAGCCTATTAGTTAATGTTTTTTTTCATTATTATTAATAAATTGTTCTTACATAATTCATCATCAGTAAAGCATTAACTAATAGGCTTATTTACTATAAACAAACCATTTATAATTGTGTGAACAAATACTTTACTCATGATGAACTATGTATGAACAATTAATAAGTAATAATGAACAAACCATTAACTAATAGTTAACTAATGCTTAATAAATTATGAATTATGGATAGTTATTATAAAGTGTTACCGATTATTATTCTCTTTTTAACACATTTAAACTCTGTATGTTTATATCTTCAATCATTCAGAACTTATTCTGGCTGCATCAGGACTTTATGGATTTCTTCTGCAGAAAGATTTAGATTAATAATCCTGTGTGCAGTTATTCTGTGCTGTAGAAACTCCTGATGTCACTTAACAAGTTCTTACATCATCAGACAGTTAGGAGACATTTATAAAACTAAAGCCATATATATGGTAATATAAAGAGATGTTAGATATGTCAGAGTAAAGTCTCTAACAGCTTTTATATGATAATATAAAGAGATGTTAGATATGTCAGAGTAAAGTCTCTAACAGCTTTTATATGATAATATAAAGAGATGGTAGATATGTCAGAGTAAAGTCTCTAACAGCTTTTATATGATAATATAAAGAGATGTTAGATATGTTAGAGTAAAGTCTCTAACAGCTTTTATATGATAATATAAAGAGATGTTAGATATGTCAGAGTAAAGTCTCTAACAGCTTTTATATGATAATATAAAGAGATGTTAGATATGTTAGAATAAAGTCTCTAACAGCTTTTATATGATAATATAAAGAGATGTTAGATATGTCAGAGTAAAGTCTCTAACAGCTTTTATATGATAATATAAAGAAATGTTAGATATGTCAGAGTAAAGTCTCTAACAGCTTTTATATGATAATATAAAGAGATGTTAGATATGTCAGAGAGTAAAATGTCTCTAACAGCTTTTATATGATAATATAAAGAGATGTTAGATATGTCAGAGTAAAGTCTCTAACAGCTTTTATATGATAATATAAAGAGATGTTAGATATGTCAAAAATAAAAGTCTCTAACAGCTTTTATATGATAATATAAAGAGATGTTAGATATGTCAAAGTAAAGTCTCTAACAGCTTTTATATGATAATATAAAGAGATGGTAGATATGTCAGAGTAAAGTCTCTATAACAGCTTTTATATGATAATATAAAGAGATGTTAGATATGTCAGAGTAAAGTCTTTAACAGCTTTTATATGATAATATAAAGAGATGTTAGATATGTCAGAGTAAAGTCTCTAACAGATTTTATATGATAATATAAAGAGATGGTAGATATGTCAGAGTAAAGTCTCTAACAGCTTTTATAACTCTGTGTTCTCCAGATCAACATGAAGATCTCTATCTTTGCTGGTGTTCTGCTGATCTCTGCTGCCGTGATCTCTGTGGACGCTCAGTTTCAAAATAAGCATATCAATGCTGGGATGACTGCTGCCCAATGTGCCCAGGTGATAGCAGCCAGAATAATTGAGAACCCACAACACGGCTGCAAGGGTATTAATACCTTCATCACAGGGAATGTGAATGCCGTCCAAACCATCTGTGCTGTAGGAGGAGGAGCGCCACATGGCAACAACGGTATGACAATTAGCAATGCTATCTTCCCAATTATTGACTGTAACCTGGTGAATCAGAATCCACCTGCCGTTCCCCCCAACTGTCAGTACAACGGAGTAGCTCATAACAACAGAAGAATCATAGTCAGATGTGTACATGGACAACCTGTTCACTTTCATGGAAGTCAGGTTTAACAACGACCTGATGAACCAGAGTAATCTATTACTAACTGATGAACCAGAGTAATCTGTTACTACCTGATGAACCAGAGTAATCTGTTACTACCTGATGAACCAGAGTAATCTATTACTACCTGATGAACCAGAGTAATCTGTTACTACCTGATGAATCAGAGTAATCTGTTACTACCTGATGAATCAGAGTAATCTATTACTACCTGATGAATCAGAGTAATCTGTTACTACCTGATGAATCAGAGTAATCTGTTACTACCTGATGAATAAATCATGTTGAATAAAACAGTTCAACTCTTAACAACGTGTGGTCTCGTGTTTCTTATTATTTGGAGGAGCTATGAGCTGATTCATGACTCAGCACTTTTCTCACATTAAAGCAGCTCAACGTGTTTTACAGTCTGACAGTCAGAGCTCAACACTAACGAGACATACAGCAGATTAATATGATCATATCAAGAGAATGAAAACTACAAAAATAGAATAAAACCAGAAGATTTCCATCAGAAGATGTTAGAAACCCTGAGGAGCTGAACTGGTTGGAGGCTGAAAGGTGGGAGGAGAAGGTGAAGAGGTGAGAAAAGGAGGCTGAAAGGTGGGAGGAGAAGGTGAAGAGGTGAGAAAAGGAGGCTGAAAGGTGGGAGGAGAAGGTGAAGAGGAGAGAAAAGGAGGCTGAAAGGTGGGGGGAGAAGGTGAAGAGGTGAGAAAAGGAGGCTGAAAGGTGGGAGGAGAAAATGAAGAGATGAGAAAAGGAGGCTGAAAGGTGGGAGGAGAAGGTGAAGAGGAGAGAAAAGGAGGCTGAAAGGTGGGGGGAGAAGGTGAAGAGGAGAGAAAAGGAGGCTGAAAGGTGGGAGGAGAAGGTGAAGAGGAGAGAAAAGGAGGCTGAAAGGTGGGAGGAGAAGGTGAAGAGGTGAGAAAAGGAGGCTGAAAGGTGGGAGGAGATGGTGAAGAGGTGAGAAAAGGAGGCTGAAAGGTGTGAGGAGAAGGTGAAGAGGAGAGAAAAGGAGGCTGAAAGGTGGGAGGAGAAGGTGAAGAGGTGAGAAAAGGAGGCTGAAAGGTGGGAGGAGAAGGTGAAGAGGAGAGAAAAGGAGGCTGAAAGGTGGGAGGAGAAGGTGAAGAGGAGAGAAAAGGAGGCTGAAAGGTGGGGGGAGAAGGTGAAGAGGTGAGAAAAGGAGGCTGAAAGGTGGGAGGAGAAGGTGAAGAGGAGAGAAAAGGAGGCTGAAAGGTGGGAGGAGAAGGTGAAGAGGTCAGAAAAGGAGGCTGAAAGGTGGGAGGAGAAGGTGAAGAAGAGAGAAAAGGGTTAACAGGTGTCAAAAGTATTGCCATTCATTACTGCAGTAGAAGTACAGATACTAGGGTTTGAAAAGATTTCCTGCTGTCAAGTGTTAACTAGCCAACGGTAGGCTAACGTTACCTGCCGTCGAGAAGTTGAAATATCAACTCAAGCTTTTTACTCAAGTAAAAGTGTAAAAGTACTGGTTTCAAAACTACTTAAAGTATAAAAGTAAAAGTAATGTAAGGAGGGGAAATGCCATTAAGGACAAAAGCTTAGCTCCCCCACAGGGGCTATCGTGCACTACCCCACCTCCCCAAAAACACATTTTCTAAAGGCCATAATGACTATAATGATGTTATATTAAAATCATACGTACGAACTCAGAAGGGCTGAAAAAGGTGACACATCTCTTCTGTGTTTTTCAGACAGCAGCTACAGTCTGGTGTTAGAGTGAAATACAGACACACTTTACACCGTTTAGCTGTTAGCATTTTAACTGTTTACTCCAGCTGCTGCTAACGCCAGGCTAACGTTACCTGCTGTCGAAAGTGTAGTGTTAACTTGCTAACGCCAGGCCAACGTTACCTGCCGTCGAGTGTAGTGTTAACTAGCTAACGCCAGGCTAACGCTACCTGCTGTCGAGTGTGGTGTTAACTAGCTAACGCCAGGCCAACGCTACCTGCTGTCGAAAGTGTGGTGTTAACTGGCTAACGCCAGGCCAACGTTACTTGCTGTCGAGTGTGGTGTTAACTAGCTAACGCCAGGCCAACGTTACCTGCTGTCGAGTGTGGTGTTAACTAGCTAACGCTAGGCTAACGTTACCTGCTGTCGAGTGTGGTGTTAACTAGCTAACGCTAGGCTAACATTACCTGCTGTTGAGTGTAGTGTTAACTAGCTAACGGTAGGCTAACGTTACCTGCTGTTGAGTGTAGTGTTAACTAGCTAACGGTAGGCTAACGTTACCTGCTGTTGAGTGTAGTGTTAACTAGCTAATGGTAGGCTAACGTTACCTGCTGTTGAGTGTAGTGTTAACTAGCTAACGCTAGGCTAACGTTACCTGCTGTTGAGTGTGGTGTTAACTAGCTAACGCTAGGCTAACGTTACCTGCTGTTGAGTGTGTGTGTTAACTAGCTAACGCTAGGCTAACGTTACCTGCTGTTGAGTGTAGTGTTAACTAGCGTCTGACAGACAGGAAACAGAACTACACATTGAGAGTGAGAGACAAACACAAGTACAGTGACGTATATAGAGATAGATATATAATATATATAAACCTGATAACGTATACATAACAGCTAACGCTAGGCTAACGTTACCTGGGTGTTGAGTTGTAGTGTTAAACCAGCTAACGAGAGGCCCAACACTTCCCTGTTGTTGAGTGTATTGTTAACTAGGTTCCCTTTATTAAAACGTGTAATAATTGAGCAATAACATGTCAATAAAGCTTAGCTGATTGGTTAGGCTAACGATATATAAAAACATGATGTTAACATACAAAACCAGAGATAGGAACGTTAACTGCTGGGTGAGTGTGTTGTAGATATTAAACCAGAGATAGGAGTGTAGAGAGAGGATGTGTCACCTGCTGTTGAGATATAAAACCATTTGAGAGCTAAGGTCACTCTGTTGTAGATATATAAAAACATGAGGCTAACTCTGTTGTAGATATAAACCAGAGCTGTTGAGTGTAGTGTTAACTAGCTATAAAACCAGAGAGGCTAACGTTACCTGCTGATGGAGTGTAGTGTTAACTATAAAACCAGAGACAGGAAACAGAACTATGGGTCACTCTTTTGTAGATATAAAATCAGAGAAAGGACAAGTACAGTGATGTGTCATATGTTGATAGATATAAAATATATATCAAAGGATAACATGTTGACATAAAAACAGAGATAGGAGTGTAGAGAGGATGGGTCACTCTGTTGTAGATATAAAACCAGAGATAGGAGTGTAGAGAGGATGGGTCACTCTGTTGTAGATATTAAACCAGAGATAGGAGTGTAAAGAGGATGGGTCACTCTGTTGTAGATATTAAACCAGAGATAGGAGCGTAGAGAGGATGGGTCACTCTGATGTAGATATAAAACCAGAGATAGGAGTGTAGAGAGGATGGGTCACTCTGTTGTAGATATAACATATGTTAAGTGTACTGTAAGACCCGCTGTGTTTTTATATGCTGTGTAATGTCATATTTCCCGTCGTGCACTACATTAAAATCAATGCGACACACCATAATAAAGGCGTGGAGGTTGTGGATATGACTAGTATATTATAGGCTACATGTGTGCTGACTCAGATATAATTAGAAAAGTCAATCCAAAGGAGAATAAATAGATGAATGCAATACAGAATGCCTGGGAGCCTTATTGCAATATGTTTTTATATTCCATTATGGTTTTATACTTTACTTCCAGCATGAATTGGTTCAGAAAAAGGAAGAAATATTCACCAGAATGCAGGAAATGAAGTGTTTAATGTTCAAAAGTTTCTGGGGGAGGACCCCGAAACATTGGCCTTTAGGAAGCTAAAATGTACATACACTGGCTATTAACAAGCTGGGCAGGCCAACTGCTGGTTTGCAGGCCAACTGAAATGGGTTTGCAACCTCCTCAAGTCCTGTAAATTCAGTTTAAAGAAGTTGAAATGGGAAGAATCTTTTCTTGCTGCTAGCCTTTATCAGAGTTCATGTGTGCTCTGTTTCCTGCCATCAGCTGTCTGCTTGGCCATCAAGTTTTATCAGTAGGAGTTTTCTAGTGTCCCCAGGTTGCCCTGGACAGGCTTTCCTGCCTGGTTTGAGGGAAACAGGAACTTCGATTTTTTGAGAAAAATTCTGTCCACAGATCCCTTTCTTCTCACACGCAGGCTAGCAACCCTCCAACCATTTTTGGAAAAGCTAAGTGTCCAGCCCCCTGATTCACTTGTGCTTTTTTTTCTAATTGCCATTGATGGCTCCCCTGAGATTTTGATTGAGACTGCCCCTTTTCTAAGAGACCGCCCCAGAGACTTTCCATTAGACTTTAATGTTTTCGTGACTTAGGCAGTCAGACCCAAAATCAAGATATTCCACATCCATTTAACTTTATTCATATTATACTTTTCCTGGCTAATTAAACTCATTCCCACTTTTTCAGCTATTCTTCATACTTCCCTCAATACATTAAATATAGTGCTGTCAAATGATTAAAATATTTAATCGTGATTAATCACATTAATGTCATAGTTAACTCACAATTAATTACTCATTATCTATTCTAAATGTCCCTGATTTCTGTTGTCCCATTATTTTTCTCATTTTAATGGCCCCTTTGGGCAAATGTTTTTTTTTTTAATTTTTTTATTGAAAACATTGCCCTCAATTTCACGTTACATTCTCACTTGGAGCAGATAATCTCTCACACAATGTAACACTGTCCATCAAGGGGGGCGGAGAATTGCCTCACTTTGCCGATCAGCTGTCTGCTTGGCCATCAAGTGGTCCCCAGGCTAGTGTCCCCAGGTTGCCCTGTGTCCCAGATCCCCGGCAGGCTAGCAACCCTCCATATTTCTGGCTGGTGTCCAGCCCCCCTGAACTGGCTATAACCATATTCCCCCTGAGATTTTGCCTGAGACTGCCCCAGAGACTTTGCCTCCCGGGCGGGTCAGACCCACTCCTGCCCCTCTGTTTCCCCTGGCACCTCCGACCCCTGTTAGGGTTGCCTGGCTTCCCCCCGCTGATCGGTCTCCTGCTCGGCCCCTGGAGGGCACTGCCCTCGTTTCCCCCTGAAGGGTTTTGCCTCTCTTTGCCGCCTCTCTGTTTCCCCTAGGCCTCTCTGGCCCTCTGTTTCCCCAGGCCTCTCCGGCCCTCTGTTTCCCCAGGCCTCTCTGGCCCTCCCTCTGTTTCCCCCAGGCCTCTCTGGCCCTCTGTTTCCCCCAGGCCTCTCCGGCCCTCTGTTTCCCCCAGGCCTCTCCGGCCCTCTTTCCCCAGGCCTCTCTGGCCCCCCTGGCCTCTCCGGCCCTCTGTTTCCCCAGGCCTCTCCGGCCCTCTGTTTCCCCCAGGCCTCTCTGGCCCTCTGTTTCCCCAGGCCTCTCCGGCCCTCTGTTTCCCCAGGCCTCTCCTGGCCCTCTGTTTCCCCCAGGCCTCTCTGGCCCTCTGTTTCCCCCAGGCCTCTCTGGCCCTCTGTTTCCCCCAGGCCTCTCTGGCCCTCTGTTTCCCCCAGGCCTCTCCGGCCCTCTCTTTCCCCCAGGCCTCTCCGGCCCTCTATGCTCTCTGTTTCATGTGCCACAGTGCCCCCAGTCCCTAGTGCCCTCGGTTCCCTGTTTCCAATGACCTTTTCCCCCATGGACTCTCTGTCTCCTCCGGACTCTCTCACCCTTCTTGGGTTGTTTTCTGTTTGGTTTTTTAGTCGTCTGGTATGAGTTGTAGGAGTTGTTATGGTTTTGGTATTTTACCTGGTATTTTGTTTTGTTTCTGTTGTATGGTTTGTGGAATTCTGTAGGTATCCTGTTTTGTGTATTCCTGTTATGTATATTTCTGTTCTTGGTTATGTATATTTTTGTTTTCCTGTTTTCCTATTCCCCTGTTCATTGTGTGTTTCTGTTTGTCCTGTTTTAACTGTGTATTCCTGTTTGTTGGTTATTATGTTCTGTTTCCTGTTTTATTTTGATAGTCTAGTTTTCTGTCTTGTCGTGTCTTGTTTTACTTCCTGTGTTTTCCCGCCTGTTTTGATTACCCTGTCTCCCCTAATGTGTTTCACCTGTTGTATCACCTGTCCCTCGTTTCTTCATTACCTCATGTATTTAACCCCCGTGTTCCCTTTGTCTCGTGTCAGATCATTTTGAGTTTGTTCCTGCCTGTGTGTTGCTGTCAGTCTGTTGTGCATGATTCGCCTTTTGCTTTTGGTTTTTCCCTGCATGACTTTGAGTATTTTCCAGTCGTTGTACTGCCATTTTCTGTTGGATTTAAAACCTCAAGTTTAAACCATCTCTGCCTGCCTGCCTCTCCCTGCATTTGGGTCCTCTATCTCCCGCTAACCACAACAATCTCACTGTTTCTCTAATCTCAACCCATTAGTGGGCCGTGAACTAGTGGGCCGACAAGTTCTATCAAGTTAAGAATAACTTAACAAGAATTTTAGTTGAGAACAATCATAAAACACAATAGAAAATGTGCAGTATATAACAGACAGATCATGGAAATAACGCACGGCTGAAAGCACGGAAATTATCTGCTGTTCTGTAACAAGTATGACTAGGTGGGCCCTGGGGTAGAATTGGTTGAAAACCAGTGGCATATGTAATAGGTCATAACAATAACATTGTAACATCTCCACCCCTACTTTGCCATATTTGGCTCCTGTTTCCACCAATGCCTTTGCCACTTTATGAAAGCCATGGCCTTCGACCAGGGAGAACGGCCTGTGGTCGGTGGCCGACATCCGGGCCAGCTTGCCCACTAAAAGTGTTTTCTCAGTCTCTGGCACCATCCTTTTCAAACTTTTTAGAAATCAAAGGCTGCGTGCTGCTTGTCGGCCTCCTGTAGCAGGTGAGGCTATGCCGCTGTAGCCCGCTAGTACCACTCTCCGTCAGATATTTAATGATTGTGTGCCAGTCTTTACATGCAACATAATTTGTTGTGGTTTTGTTTACTGACACCCTTCAAAATTTGATTTGCAACAGCTTCTTTCCAGAATTTATTTTGCCGACTCTCGGTGCACTAGTCACTGATGCTGATTGATTGGCTTGTAAACAGAGCAGCTGCTTTGTCTTGCTCTGATAGGCTACTCTGCGGCTAGCAGTAGCCAATCAACAAATGTATTGTGAGTTGTAAGCGTTTTTTGTTGTTTTTAAACAAAATGCCTTGCACTCATTGCATTGCAGCATCATTTTTTATTTTAATCTCCAACTCCTTCCTGCTCCCACCGCTCCTGTTGATTTCAATGCTCTATCCGTCCCTATCACGTTACCAACAGTGAGAATGACTCCCGTACTGCATACAGGTACTTGCATACAGGGCCACGTACGGATCAGCCCCAGCTTACATCCAGGACATGGTCAAACCCTACACCCCAACCCGCCCACTCTGCTCTGCATCAGCCAACCTGCTTGCTGCCCCACCACAGCGAGGGAGAACTAATCACTCAACGAAATCCTGACTGTTTGCTGTCCTGACATGTTAGACACAAGAGATATTACATTACTTCCACATTACAGTATGATACTGTATGACATTGAAACAGTAAGATACTGTGAGATTTTAGCTGTAAATGTACATCAAAGGTTTCAACCTGATCTCACAGAATTCCGTGAAATGAACACGGCCCCTTAACAAGCCTGATCCGGCACCTCTCTCTAAGCTAGCCTGCCTCTCTTAGCTATGCTATTATAATTCTAGACTACCGGGGAAGTTCCTTCCTTCCTACGACACACTGAGCTGCTCTCTCATCTCTGTTTTCACTTGTTTCCTTTTGTATGCATCCTGTCCCAGAACTGCTTGTTACTAACCTAGCTCTGGGGAGTTTACTCCCCGGAGTCCATGTTTCTTATGTTTCTTGCAGGGAATCGCAGATCATAGCTCTGCGATTCCCTGCAATGCCTGGCCGCGTCCTGCTGCATCCACAGCCTCCACCCGTGCTCTGCAGCGCCACGTTACATCCCGCAACGCCCTGCTGTGATGTTCCTATGCACAGAGTAGTCAGGATCCGGTATAGGAGACTGCACTACTCAGTATGACACGATGTGCCCTGCTACGACATGAACTTCCACGATAACCTTTGAAGTCACTGTTCCATTATCTTTAATGTGACTATTATCACCACTGTTCATCACACCCCCAACCGGCCCCGTCAGACACCTCCTACCAAGAGTCTGGGTCTGTCGAGGTTTCTTCATAAGAGGGAGTTTCTCCTCACCACTGTTGCAACAGCCACTACTAATGCTTGCTCTTGAGGGAATTAATTTAATTGTTGGGGTTTTGGAAATTATAGAGTGTGGTTTAGACCTGCTCTATCTGTAAAGTGTCTCGAGATAACTTTTGTTATGATTTGATACTATAAATAAAATTGAATTGAATTGAACTCAAAATCTGTGGCAGTTTCACGGAAAAGCCAAAAATTTCGTTGGCCCATGGATTAATTCTGTGAAATGAACACGGATCGCCAATAAACGCAGGAACAACAACGGGACGGTTGGGTTCAAGGAAAGGTCGTGGGTGGGCTTACGGTTCTGTGACACGCGAGAAGAACGGGACGGTTGGGGTTAGGAAAATAACAACGGGGAGGGGGAGGGCTCTTAATTCCTCGTCATCTTCTCATTGACTTTCCATTGGCATTGTTTTCCGTGGTGGACACAGAGTTTTCACACATTCCGTGCCACCACCACATAATGAGCTGTTAACAGTTCGTGATCATTTCACGGAGTTCTGTGAGGCCAGGCTGAAAGGTTTACAGTGTGACTCTTCTTCTGACAGTTTACACTTGTGTCTGTTTTTTAATGAAGTCCTGTTTAATCATTGAGATATCCGTGTTTGTAGACTCTTACAGCCAGACCTTCCTCCACAGATGTCTGGCTAGTCCACACAGATGCAAAAAAGATCAATTCCCAAAATGTTAAACCATTGCTTTAACACCACAGACAAAAACATCAGTGGTGGCCAAAAGGTTAGAGAAGCGTGCTTGTGACCGAGAGGTCGTCGGTTCAATCCCCAGACCATTAGGATAAGCTTGTCCCTCCGTCATTACCACCACTGAGGTGTTCTTGAGTAAGGCTGTGGTGGTACTGGGCAGCTTCCAGTATGAATGTGATCAGGTCAGACTGTGGTGGTACTGGGCAGCTTCCAGTATGAATGTGATCAGATCAGACTGGTTGTACTGGGCAGCTTCCAGTATGAATGTGATCAGATCAGACTGGTTGTACTGGGCAGCTTCCAGTATGAATGTGACCAGATCAGACTGTGGTGGTACTGGGCAGCTTCCAGTATGAATGTGATCAGATCAGACTGTGGTGGTACTGGGCAACTTCCAGTATGAATGTGGTCCGATCAGACTGTGGTGGTACTGGGCAGCTTCCAGTATGAATGTGATCAGATCAGACTGGGCAGCTTCCAGTATGAATGTGATCAGACCAGACTGTGGTGGTACTGGGCAGCTTCCAGTATGAATGTGATCAGATCAGACTGGTGGTACTGGGCAGCTTCCAGTATGGATGTGATCAGGTCAGACTGTGGTGGTACTGGGCAGCTTCCAGTATGAATGTGATCAGATCAGACTGTGGTGGTACTGGGCAGCTTCCAGTATGAATGTTATCAGATCAGACTGGTGGTGGTACTGGGCAGCTTCCAGTATGAATGTGATCAGATCAGACTGTGGTGGTACTGGGCAGCTTCCAGTATGAATGTGATCAGATCAGACTGGTGGTACTGGGCAGCTTCCAGTATGAATGTGATCAGATCAGACTGGTTGTACTGGGCAGCTTCCAGTATGAATGTGATCAGATCAGACTGGTTGTACTGGGCAGCTTCCAGTATGAATGTGATCAGATCAGATCAGACTGTGGTTGTACTGGGCAGCTTCCAGTATGAATGTGATCAGGTCAGACTGTGGTGGTACTGGGCAGCTTCCAGTATGAATGTGATCAGATCAGACTGTGGTGGTACTGGGCAGCTTCCAGTATGAATGTGGAACTGTGTGAATGTGATCAGGGCGTTCCTCCAAAAGAGAGGCTGCCTCTCTGAGAAACTTCCCTGAATAAATAAAGGTTAAATAAATCAGATCAGTTAAATTAAACGTCTTACATTCTCTGGCAGCTCTTCCTTCCTGCTCTCCTCGAGGTGTGTCTGTCATTCATACCAGGAAACCAGTTACCTTTCTCTCCAGGCATCGAGTCAACACGTTGGACCGTTAGAAGAAACTGTAAGTTTATTGTTTGAAATAACAAAACGTGTGTGTGTGTGTGTGTGTGTGTGTGTGTGTGTGTGTGTGTGTGTGTGTGTGTTTGTGTGTGTGTTTGTGTGTGCGTGTGTCTCTGGCTGGCTTACAACAAGTTCAGATATTTTGTTCTGCAAGTTCTCACATTTTGCACCATATTTACCTTCAGAGTTTGTCTGTGTGTGAACATAGTATGAATCTGCAGCACTTCTCTAATCTCTGGTTTCTCCTTTTCAACACGTTTAGACGTTTTTGCACTTTCTTGTACAGGTTTTCTTTGAAGCTTTTGTCAATTTTTACGTTTTTGGCTTTGAACCATCGCTTCTTCAACATTTGCTGGCTTATAAATCATTTCATTTTTTGTTTCCAGTAAAATAAGTATAAAGTATAATGAACTGATCTGTTTATCATTTATTAATGATGGTTATTATCAAGAGTTATTAAAGAGATGTCTCTAACAGCTTTTATATGATAATATAAAGATATGTTAGATATGTCATTTAAAGTCTCTAACAGCTTTTAATGATGGATTTATATATCAAGAGTTTTATATGATAATATAAAGAGATGTTAGATATGTCAGAGTAAAGTCTCTAACAGCTTTTATATGATAATATAAAGAGATGTTAGATATGTCAGAGTAAAGTCTCTAACAGCTTTTATATGATAATATAAAGAGATGTTAGATATGTCAGAGTAAAGTCTCTAACAGCTTTTATATGATAATATAAAGAGATGGTAGATATGTCAGAGTAAAGTCTCTAACAGCTTTTATATGATAATATAAAGAGATGGTAGATATGTCAGAGTAACAGCTTTTAATGATAATATAAAGAGATGTTAGATATGTCAACAAAGTCTTTTTATAACTCTGTGTTCTCCAGATCAACATGAAGATCTCTATCTTTGCTGGTGTTCTGCTGATCTCTGCTGCTCTCACCTTCCTGGGACCAGAACCTGCAGATGCTCAGTTTAATAATAAGCGTATCAACGCTGGGATGACTGATGACCAATGTACCCAGGAGATAAAAGACAAGAACCCAATCAATGGCTGTAAGGGTACCAATACCTTCATCACAGAGAAAGTGAAGCACGATGTTGCATGGTTTACAAACCAGCACATCGCTGAGAAGATGAATGAAGACGACTGCACCAACGTGATTAAAGGCAGAGGAATCATGAAGGACAACGGCAGCTGTAAGTGGTCCAACACCTTCATCATAGCGTCGTTGGAAGCTGTGGCAGCCGTCTGTAAAACAACACAACCAGTGAAACCCAATAGTAATATCCATCAAAGCACAACGACCTTTGACCTTATTGACTGCACACAGACGATGGACTCTGCTAAAGATAAAGACAAGCCTCCCAACTGTGTGTACAAGAAAGGTGAAGTTCTAGACAAAAAGATCATTGTAATTGGATGTGATAAATATGGTCCAGTTCACTTTGAAACGTTTCTGTAATCTATTACTACCTGATGAATCAGAGTAATCTATTACTACCTGATGAACCAGAGTAATCTATTACTACCTGATGAATCAGAGTAATCTATCACTACCTGATGAATCAGAGTAATCTGTTACTACCTGATCAACCAGAATAATCCTACCTGATGAACCAGAACTACCTGATGAATCAGAGTAATCTGTTACTACCTGATGAACCAGAGTAATCTGTTACTACCTGATGAACCAGAGTAATCTGTTACTACCTGATGAATCAGAGTAATCTATTACTACCTGATGAACCAGAGTAATCTGTTACTACCTGATGAAACAGAGTAATCTGTTACTACCTGATGAATCAGAGTAATCTATTACTACCTGATGAATCAGAGTAATCTGTTAATACCTGATGAAACAGAGTAATCTATTACTACCTGATGAAACAGAGTAATGTGTTACACGTGACAGTTTGACTCTGGGTCTGTTTTTAATGTTGTCATGTTTACTCATTCATAAAGAAGATAGTATGGGTAAAACTACAGACATGGTAAAATAATAACTTAATTTGTAAAAAACCTTGCACACAGTAAATGCAGCTCAAAGTGCTTAACAGGCAATAGCGATAGAAAATAGAATAAAATAAATAAATGCAGTCCTTTCAGTGGTAACATCATTAAAAGTGCAAAGCCGGTGTGTGTGTGTGTGTGTGTGTGTGTGTGTGTGTGTGTGTGTATATATATATATATATATATATATATATATTTTTTTTTTTTTTTTACTGTTGATAAATATGTATATACAGTATGTATGGTTTGCACTTGGTTGTGTGTTAAGATAAGACTTCCTGTGCTACAGCAGCTCATGTACACATCAGAATATCACAAATATGCATTAATTAGACATGGGAGAAAAAATATACATAAACTATAGGAAATGGAAAAATAGAATAGAATTAGTTATAATAATAGTAATAAAACAACCGTATGTACACAATAAACAACCTTATATAAACAGTCTGTATATAAAGACAGAATATACAGATGAATAAAGTGTGAATGAATAGAGATGTCATATTGTACAGTTGGATGTGACACAGAGTAATAAATAGATACATGTGCATAGTGCAGAATATTGTCCAGTGATGTCTCATATTGCAGAAACAGCTAGCAGTGCTACATTATGATCTTGGTGGATGATTGTGTCTGAACAAAGAAATATTCAAAGAAAATGTTACAGGTCTGCATCAATAAGAAATGAGGTTAAACTCATGTTGACTTAAGTCATTAATGCTTCTTCAGTCTGCTCTTCATTTCCTCTTTAACAGCTCTGAACTCTGCAATCACAACTGTACATCAAACCTTCAGCAAAACATTCAATGTGACCAACATAGAAGTGTTCTACAGGTGAAGAAGTCCATTAAACTCAAATCAATCCAAACTGAGAGACTGAAAGAGTTTGGGTGTGTTGTTGGACAGTGGGGGGAGGGGGGATTCACCGACCGACCTCAGAAGCAGAGTTTCATATTCAGGCTGTGAAACAGGTTGCTGGGAGTCGGCTTTAAACATCTAATCTTTGTTTAACTCTCAGATAAGGAACTTTTTCAGGGCTTTATGTTGACCACATCTTTAAGGTAGAAAATGATATGAGAAATGCAATAATACAGTCAAAGATATTAGACTTTATGATTAAATAAAAGCATGATCTCTCTGGGAACCATTCACCAAAAAGAGAAACAATGAAGAGAGATGAATGTGTGTGTGTGAGGATGAGTTGAGGATTGTTCCACCAGATGGAGCCCTGACTCTCTTACACAGTTTAGATTCTGTCAGAAACAAGAACACACTGAACACAAGTGGAGCACTAACTAAAATAATCTGTTCACCTTCAGCTCTGATCTCTAAATGTTGTAAAGAATCTAAACTGTGTAAGAGAGTCAGGGCTCCATTTGGTGGCACAATCCTCAACTCATCCTCACACACACATTCATCTCTCTTCATTGTTTCCTTTTCAACAAGAAGTGTGTGTGTTTGTATTGTTGTTGTTTCCCTTTTTCAACGAGAAAACAGTCCCATAAAATACCTGCACACCTACCTGCCCCCATACTTGACCCACTTACCTGGCCCCTACCTGCCCCCTACCTACCTCCCTACCTGCCTCCCTAACTGCCCCCCTACCTCCCTCCCTACCTGCCTCCCTACCTACCTCCCTATCTTCCTCCCTACCTGCCTCCCTACCTGCCTCCCTACCTTCCTACCTGCCCCCCTACCTACCCCCCTACCTGCCCCCCTACCTGCCTCCCTACCTACCCCCCTACCTCCCTCCCTACCTACCTCCCTACCTACCTCCCTACCTGCCTCCCTACCTGCCCCTCTACCTCCCTCCCTACCTCCCTCCCTACCTGCCCCCCCTACCTGCCCCCCTACCTGCCTCCCTACCTACCTCCCTACCTACCCCAGGCCAGAAATGTACCTTTGGACTAATTTTAGGGTACAACATGAAACATACCGGTACTGAAGGGTACACAATAGTCTTTCTAAAGGGAACCTCTCCTGTGACAAGCATTGTTCTCTTGTAGGTACACAACTGTCCTTCTGTTTCTGAGTGTCTAGAAGGATTGGCAGGATCACTCTGTCTGTCAACCTTCTTGGATTTGTGCTCTTACAGCAGCTGGCCAGCAGGTGGCAGTGTAAGGAATGACAGACTAGTGTCCACTGTGGTGTAGGGCTGCAGAATTCATTGCAGTTTTATCAAAATCCCAACATGGACTCGTGCAAAATCCAAATCTCAGGGGGGAAATATGTATGTGCTGACTGTTGAGAATGACGTATCGTGGTGCTGCAGAGATGAATTGTTCGGTGAATGTCTTATATCTCTGCTTTTGTGTCTTTACTTTTCTTCTCATCGTGACTTTTAGAGGCTCTTTATATTTATTCATTAACCTGTTTTGCACTTTTGCTGATGTTTGCATTAAAGGACAGCATATGTATGACATGTATAATGACAATGAAGACTTTTCTATTCTATTAGACAAGAGGAGTAACATCAATGTTTTCTTTCCACAAGTCTGTCAGAAAAATCAGTTTTCAGCCCCTCAAACGTGGAGATTTCCTGCTTTTTTGTGACGTTTTATAGCAAATATTCAACAGATGAATGGATCCTAACCAGCTTGTTTTTAAGTTTAAAGTGAAATTCAGATTTCTGAGTGTAAATGTTGTTAGAATTTACCAATGAGGCATCATCTAGGAGAAATCTACAAGGACGAACAGACAAAGTGTAGTAACATGAATGTTTTCTGAAAGAAGACATGTTATGGAAGATTAATAAAGGTAAAGATGATGTTTCTGTCTGTTAGTGTCTCTCCTTAAAACCAGCAGCATCATAACCATCAAACATTTAGAGATCAGAGCTGAAGATGAACAGATTATTTTAGTTAGTGCTCCACTTGTGTTCAGTGTGTTCTTGTTTCTGACAGAATCT
>NC_041336.1:396687-426221 GCF_004354835.1 Perca flavescens
CTGATCCGTGGGACTCTAACATCTGCTGATCCGTGCAGGACTCTAACATCTGTTGATCCGTGCAGGACTCTAACATCTGTTGATCCGTGTGGACTCTAACATCTGTTGATCCGTGCAGGACTCTAACATCTGTTGATCCGTGCAGGACTCTAACATCTGTTGATCCGTGCAGGACTCTAACATCTGCTGATCCGTGCAGGACTCTAACATCTGTTGATCCGTGCAGGACTCTAACATCTGCTGATCCGTGCAGGACTCTAACATCTGTTGATCCGTGCAGGACTCTAACATCTGTTGATCCGTGCAGGACTCTAACATCTGTTGATCCGTGCAGGACTCTAACATCTGTTGATCCGTGCAGGACTCTAACATCTGCTGATCCGTGCAGGACTCTAACATCTGTTGATCCGTGCAGGACTTCACTGTGAGCCGACTGTTTAGAGACCGTGTGACCGGCGGGTAACGTTAAAGGTTCGCTGCTACTGTAGCAGAGCTGCAAGGAAACCAGGGCTCTCAAGTGTCACACATTGAGCGTGACTGTCACCACTCCCGCCACACGTTGTCTTTCTCACGCGGAAAAACTATTTATAACATATTTAATATTCTGCAGCGCCCAGAAGTTTTCTGGTGCGCCGCTCTCACTATGGAACTGACAGGAATCAAGCGTGTCTCCCCTGGAGCTCTTAGTCGAGCCTGCCACTTATCAGCCAATCAAAGAAATAGAAAGGGGCTATACAATAGCCAATCAGAAAATAGCACTGCTGTATCTGGGTAAGATTTAACGCAACAACCAATGAGAAAAAAGCATAGAGCAGCGTACAGACACTTCCCTAAACGTTCCCAAACAGGGCTCTGTGTCTGTCAGAAGGTCTGAGATCTACCGGATCAGCACAGCAATCACGTAACGCACAGCAGACTATGGTGCAGGTAGATTATTTTATAGGGTTTTTAGGTACTTTATTTATCTCAAAATATCACGACTCCTCCAAATCTCAGAGAACACAGATATATTTTGATGTGCACAAAGTTTTGAACATGAGCAGAAATCTTGCTCAAAACACATCTGAAATATTACAGTCCAGGGGTGTATTAATTCATTAAAATGAATGAATTTATCATTGATGTGAATAATTGTCATATGCACATTTAAGGAGGTTACTTCCTCAACAAAAGTTGTCACAGCCTGTCCTTAAAACTTCAGAGCCCTGAGTAAATGCTGTACTGAGCTGTGTGTTTTCAGTGTTAAACACAGCTGCAGCTGTTCATGCACGACTGTTGTTGGTGATCTCCAGAGGTGGAAGACTTACTCACATCATGTATTTCAGTAAAAGTAGAAAAAAACTGTGTTGTAGAGTTACAAATTACTTGTCAGTTACAAGTCCTGCATTCAACATTGTCCTTAAGTAAAATATACTGTACTTAAAGTACCAAAAGTAAAAGTGCTCATTATGCAGTGTAATATATCTTATATTATTGGATTAAATTATATTATTATGCCACATCATATCTCTGTGAGATGGGCTTTTCAGCTGAACATTGAGCATGACTTGAGAGTGGCAGTATCAAGCCTGCAACCCCAGTTTGAGAAATTGTCCGATGCCAAACAGGCTCATTGCAGCCACTAATGCAGGGATAAACAGACCTCACTTGCCAAATGGATTTCTCTTTTTTTCTTTTTTTAACAGATTTCAAAGTGGCACTTTTATTTATTTTCTTTATTTTTGAACTTGCTGTTATTGGATGTAGATTGTTAGTTTGTATTTAGATACAATTTGTTACTATACTGATACTAGTTGTTCAATAAATTGGACCATTTTAAGCTTGTTGCGTATTTCATTAGCATTGTGTTGGGCCGATGGGGGCAGGTGGGGCTGGAAAATTCCACCTTGTCCAAAGTGGGGAATGACCGAAAAAGTTTGAGAACCAGTGGTTTAAAGAGTCCGATGGTTTAACCGTTAGCTTAGCAGAGTTCATGGACAGGTTGTTCTGTTCCTGCCTGGTTTTAGGAAACAGGAACTTCAGTTGTTTGGCACATTCTGACAAGATTTTATCAGATTCTCAGGAGGGTGACTGTGTTGATATTGTTCCTCAATATGAGAGTTTTTTGTCACTCACACACTGTCAACTTCTTTCTTCTCACACGTTGTAGGTGTGAATTTATATGATAAAAATCAGCCTGTTCTCATGAACCATACGTTTCAAAATGCTATGAAAAGTTAAGCTCTGTAATTCGTATGATTTACAAGTTTTTCTGCTCTTTGCACCACATTGACGGCTGCTGTATAAGAGCACAGCGGGCTTCGTAGGGAGGATGTTGGGGGAATGGGGGGGCGTTGACATGCAGGACTTTAAAGCCAGAGAGCAGAGTTCACTTCCCGAGAAAACTAAAGACTTTCACCCAGGACAGGCGTGTTCCTTAGGAGTGTAAGAGTAATCTCCGCTGAAATGACCGGCAGCTGGTGGTGCTCTCTACCCGGCTCACAGTCACCTATCGTTGGGTAACTGAACCACCAACAACCGCTGATCTGACCGAGCACCATGGCGAACATCGTAGCTGGCGGCACTAAGCTCTGTAGCAGCTAAACAACCAACCGTTGCTCTGTAGCATGGAGCTCTGTAGCATGGAGCTCTGTAGCAAAAACAGCTAGCAACCGCCGCTCTGTAGCATGGAGCTCTGTAGCAGCTTAAACAGCTAGCAACCGTCGCTCTGTAGCATGGAGCTCTGTAGCAGCTTAAACAGCTAGCAACCGCCGCTCTGTAGCATGGAGCTCTGTAGCAGCTTAAACAGCTAGCAACCGCCGCTCTGTAGCATGGAGCTCTGTAGCAGCTTAAACAGCTAGCAACCGTTGCTCTGTAGCATGGAGCTCTGTAGCAGCTTAAACAGCTAGCAACCGCTGCTCTGTAGCATGGAGCTCTGTAGCAGCTTAAACAGCTAGCAACCGTTAAACAGCTAGCAACCGCTGCTCTGTAGCATGGAGCTCTGTAGCAGCTTAAACAGCTAGCAACTGCTGCTCTGTATGGAGCTCTGTAGCCGATGTGACCAGTTGGTGGTCTCCTAGTTTTCATATATCATATGTTTTAGCGTTCATTTGGACCTTTAGCTGGAAGGCTGCGTTGAAAGTGTTCTCATTTACAGCAGAGATTATACTTCTTATGCACACTCAAGGGTTTATGTTATACCAGGCTGTATTAGAGAGTCAGAGTCAGAAATGGGATGTCTAAAGATATGGCCATATCTAAAAACATCTCATTTAAAGCTTGCTTGTCAGGTGACTAACATGAAGGTTGTGGAGAGGAAAAGAAACCAGTCTCTCCAGACAATCACAGAGAATATGATCTGATCTATCTTTATTCTTTATGCCAAGTATGAGCTCTTATCCTCTGGAAGAAGATATAGGGTACCCCAATGTAAACTAGGCCTAATTGGGTCTTTTTTTCTTTTTGTGTTTCTTCTACTGGAGTTTAAACATTGTTATTGGGAGGTGTTGTTAACTTATTCCATATCCTCATGTATGTATGTTTAATATTCTACAAGATATTTTTACATTTTGTGAAGACTCTTTCACTCCAAGTGAAATAGTTGAAATTATGAACCTTGGGTCTAGCTGAAGTTATTTCTTGTTGAGAAGACCTCGGTCTCTCATACTGTTTATTTTTAGCAGATAAAGTGAAGAAGGCTATAACACTGTCTGAACCGTGTCTCTTTCTGTCTCCTGAGATAAACTGTTGTTTAGGCTAATGAAAAGAACAGAAGCAGAGGGGAAGGTGAGCAACTATGGCCATGCTAGAAGATACATTTAGAGGGGTGGTTTAACGGAGGTTTTCACTAGATGATGTTTGGATGTTTAGACTTTAGGTTAGAAAGACTTTTTCAGACGGGCTGTGTGTACCTGTGAAACTGTATTTCTCTATACTTTGCAAAATATAATAAATACTCAAAACCAGACTTTGGTTTAATTCTCAAACAGTCTTTTATTCGTTTCATCTCATATCATTGATATTTATCAAAACCCTGCTGCTAACAAGGAAAACTTCCACCACAGGTTGATATACGTTAATAGAAAGAGACTAAAGGCGAGAAAGATGTGACGGGAATATGGTGGACGCAGACGTGCACATATGTAGCCTGGCAGGTGCTGCGTGTTGTTTGGGGTGTTTGTCTAAATCTAAGACTAAACTTTCACTACATCACTGGATCATAGTTCCATACGTTGTTGCGCTGTTGTTGCTGTCTGTGCAACATCGCTTTGACAAAGAAAACACGTGTGTTGGCAGTAGCCAACACCTGCTGTATTCCAAACTCAACAACAATGGATATGCAAAGGTGTCTTCCACATCGCGTAAAATGCCATCTAACCCACGCCATGGGCTCGTTCAACTCACCATATTACTACTTCTTGCTGGTGATGTAGAACGTAATCCCGGACCGCAACCAACAGTGAAAACACGAACCGGCGTCCTTGAAAACGCCCTGTTTGCAACTCTCCTCAACAACCTGCTCGTAGCCAATGCTGGGCCCGGACTACCGCTGCCTTACACTCCCCTGGCGCTGCCAGGGCAGCCTCCGTTCACTACTCGATCAATGGCCTGTTTCTACTCTCCCCCTGTGCTGCCATGGCTGTCGGTGCCGGTCGCTCGGATGGGGGCCTTTGTTGGCGGCGGTTTGGCGGAGTTCGCTCGAATGGCGCCGTTGGTGGCCTTTGGCCCTGGGCTGCGGACTGTGGTGGAGTCTTCTGGGGTGGCGATGGCCGCTGGCTCGGAGCGTCTGCAGCGGAGTGCTGTGTCTAGCCCGACAAACTTCAGCATCAGTGTTAAGGAGGTCATCTCGTTAAAAGAGTGGAATACTAACATCTCCAGTGGTGAGTCCCAAAACATACCGGACCGTCATGATGTAGGCCTAACATTAACTATGCCTTCAATCAGATCTAGGAATCCCGTGATGAAAAAACACCGCAGCGCAAAGTTTTTCCAAACGCTCAATCAGGCTCGAACTGTGTGGGAAGCTCGATGCAAAGCAAAAGGGTTGATTTGGTGGGCATTTAAATATTCGGAGTATGGCAACCAAACATGAACAACTGGAAAACTTGCTTGTAAATTTTAATATTGATTTTCTTGGACTGACAGAGACTTGGTTAACTCGTTCCTCCCTGGAGGCCCTTATTGCCATGCCAGGATATGATGTTTTTAGGAAAGACAGAGATCATGGGAGGGGAGGGGGAGTTTTTTATACATGAAAAGTACTATTAAATGCAAACAAATTGAATGGAATAGGTAATCTGATATTGAATGTGTGGGTGTTAATATTTGATGGGGAACTTTAAGGTCAATTGGAATGATAAGGGTGGAAGAAAAAAGCTTAAAAACTTAATCTTTAAACTTTTAATCTTACACAGTTAATTGAAAAACCCAAAAGAATAACTAATCGGTCTGAAACTAAAATAGATTTATTGTTCACAAATAAACCAGAATGAATTACTAAGACCTTAAATCTAATTACAGGGCTGTCGGATCACAATATCATTCTCTGTACCAGGAAGCTAAAATAACATTGTTTTCATTCCTCAGTCACACCCATATGTAAATATGAATCAGTCCCAACTAGTCAACAGGAAAACCTTGGCGCAGCACTGAGAGAGATTGAATGGGACGGGGTCCTCTCTAAAGGAGACCTGGAGAGTGACTGTGACCAATTCACCTCAACAATTAAGAATTCTATGGGGCCCTAGCTCAGAAAGCGGAGCCAAAACAAAAGCAGGGATACATTGCCCTGGCTTAATGAAGAGTGTAGGAAACTTATGAAGGAAAGAGATCAATTACTGAAACAATCTTTAAAATCAGGTCTCAAAACAGACCAACAAAAAATTACCTCATTAAGAAACAAAGTAATAAAAAGGCTGAGACAAGCTAAAGCCAAGTTTTTCATTGATACTATTGAAGTGGCAAGAGGAAATGGAATGAAGATATGGCAAACCATCAACAAGCTGATTGGCAGAAAACTAAATCATAAGCATAGCACGAAATGTAAACTATGCATTTCAATGGGAAGCATATGTCGTGGTCACAGCACGTCTACGGTAGCGAGTGGTATGAAATGCGAAAAAAATTTGCTTTTGGTTGGGGTGGTGGATGGGTCAAACAATCCTTTCCATCCTGGATTATTGTCACGCTTTGTTTCCGTTAACCATCCCGTTATTGTTGCGCGTCACCCGTGGCCGTGTCCCGGCGTGTGAGGCATCCTCCCACGGGGTGTGGTGTTTGCTTTCCCCATTAATCTCTCTATAGACCATTTCGTGCTGGCCACCACGAAATAAACGTCAAAAATGTCCCTGTGAACATGTATCAATAGATTAAAGATACGTCACCTGAACTAATTGTTGGAGAACCCCTGATCCATTTTGATGGTGTTGAATGCCGAGCTTTGGTCAACAAAGAGCATCCTGATGTAGGTGTCAAAAAAGGCTCAAAATGGAGCCTCTCGACACAAACCCCTTCAGTTGGTCATTAATTAGAGATTCTAATTTAGTACCTGTGACAGACATCACCTCCCGTTTGTAGGGGTCCAACATGCACCATTTTCCAAATGCTGTGAACTATACCGGAGGAAATTTAAAAACATTTGGGTTATTTGCTCTGAGATACATGCTGACGTCTTAAATAAAGTGAAGCACTGATCTCTAGCATACATTCCCCCATGTCATCGGTGTCATATTAGCACCGGGTTTCTGTACCCAACCCTAGGGAGCAGGTACACGGCAGCATTTTCAAATGTCTCAACTGAACGATTGAAACACTGTTGACTAAAAGTTTTGACCTTGCTGAAGTGAAGCATTGATCTCTAACATCCAAACAGGGCATTAAACTCTGAACAACAGCCAGCAATGTCCTCCTCAAAGAAGTCTTAGCTGCAAAGATGGTTTAAAGAGTCTTTGCTTGCTGCTAACCGTTAGCTTAGCAGAGTTCATGGACAGGTTGTTCTGTTCCTGCCTGGTTTGAGGAAACAGGAACTTCAGTTGTTTGGCACATTCTGACAAGATTTTATCAGATCCACAGGAGAGTGACTGTGTTGATATTGTTCCTCAATATGAGAGTTTTTTAGAGAAAGACTTTCAGCTGCATTACATCACACTGTCAACGTCTTTCTTCTCACACGTTGTACATGAGAACTTATATAATAAAAATCTTCCTGTTCCAATAAACCATACGTTTCATAAAGTTATGAGAGTAGGGAGGATGTGGTGGGGGGAGGGGGGGGGGGGTGTTGCCCTGCCCAGAAACCCATATGCCCATCGGACCACCTGCCTGTAGGCTGTGTATCGGAATTACCTAGAGTAATGATAAGGTTGCAATCTTGACATTAATAATCCTGTTAACATAGTCAATACGATCAATAAACCCTCAACTAGTGCCCATTAGGCATCCACCTCTTGACAACACACGCTGTCTACCGCCGACGCCATAGCCTCACAATGTCCACACAAGCACCTACCGACAAAACGATTATCAGCCATCAGAGAAACCCTTGCCTCTCTTCCTAATCTGCCCCTTCCTCCCTCCCTCTTGCAGGCTAAACCGCGTACTGGATTTTTATGGACATTGTGAGATGATTGTTAGACTTTTGTTATTGTAGCCCAAGTATTGGCCTTATTTATGTATATTGTTATGGCATGGCCATTAGTCACTGTAGCTACGCCAATGTAGCTAGTGCTAACCCACTTGGATGGACTGCACAGTCCCTGTCTCAGCATTAAAATCTTAGGTTGTAGAATATGAGAAGACAAAACATTGCTGGCTTACATTAAGACAATCTACATGTATGTTTAATCAAGAACAAGGTCGAAAGTATGTTTACTAAAGCAGATTTATTGTATAACACCAAGGTACTAGCCTAGATGAACCAGTGTTAGCCACCGTGCTATAGTAACTCACCAAGTCACTTGCCCGATTCACCACTGGTTTTGTTGACACCATGACTCTACTTCTCTCCTCTGCCCATTGTTCCTCCCCCTGATCTCCCCCCTAATCTCCCTCTGGCCTCTATCTCGCCTAGGTGGCTCATAATGATAGGCCTATGGGCAGTGGTGTAGTCTAGTTTTTTGTAGTGAGTATACTGTCATTTTATCCCTCCAAGCATTAGGCTCGCCCCATAGTTTTTTTTGTAACACAAACACGTAAAGCATCAGCCTCATCTGGCTCATTTTCTGTAGTTTCTGTAACGTTACCGTCTGCTGCAGTCACTCAAAGTGGCAGGATAGCTTCAGGGGCAGGTTTACCAAAACGCTGAAAGAGTGTAGTTTAAATTTGCTTTTGTTTTATATATTTATTTCAGTGATTCACATTAGTTCATTTCAAATATGCGCAGAAAATGACCGCCGAGCAACAGTATTGTTCCTAGGTGAGTCCCAACACAGACCAGGTGAATTTATGAACGTAGCCTGAGTGTGAAAGTTCTCTCAAAAAACAATCATTGTTACGTAACGGTATCCTTGTGTTTTTGTAAGTGGGTATACTGAAATCCTTGACCTTTCCTAGTGGATATACTCTGTACACCTGTGTATCACGTAGACTACACCACTGCCTGTGGACCATAGTCATGCCTGGTGATTTATAAATGCAGAAGTTATTTAATCACAATTTTATCTCAAAATATTGTTCATGGCATAGTTATATATTTCTCCAGATTTGAAAAATCTAGTTGTTTAACATTAATATACACTATGCTATATAGAGGTATCCAACCTGCATGTTGTTCTTTAATCTGGAAATGCTATAATCAGAAAAAGGTTTTATTCTCAATATCCAACCAGAAGATGCTGTTAACAGATTCAGAGTAATAGTGGAATATAAAGTGCATGTAAACATACTCAGTGTAGCTGCTGACTCACAACAACACAGCATGAGTCTGATATTTCCTAACTCTCTTCTGGTTAAATGTGTACGTGTCTGATATTTCCTAACTTCTCTTCTGATTAAATGTGTACGTGTCTGATATTTCCTAACTTCTCTTCTGATTAAATGTGTACGTGTCTGTGATATTATCCTAACTTCTCTTCTGATTAAATGTGTACGTGTCTGTGATATTATCCTAACTTCTCTTCTGATTAAATGTGTACGTGTCTGTGATATTATCTTAACTTCTCTTCTGATTAAATGTGTACGTGTCTGAACCTTTGACCTGTAACCATAGAAACTGTTTATTCTAATGTATCTGATCTGTGGGGGTGTAACGCCTGAACCTGTAGCCGAATGTTTACCGTATATGGAGATGATATTCAGCTGTTTGTTTCAGAGACAACCCCTCTCTGTGGGAGGATATAAGACTGAGAACTTATTTCATTTCTCAGTCTGAACATTCTTCAGATTCTTCATCGTGTCAGAGTTCTGCTCTTCTTCTTCATCTTCAGACTTTGTTCAGTTTAGATTTTACATTTCTACATTTTTGGATCTTCATACCTGAAACTTTCTCCACCAGCTCTTCGGTAAGAGACTCTGACTCTTCTCCAACTTTTATTATTTATTCACCTTCTTTAATGTTTATTTCAATGATTTGTTTTTTTCCAACATTTTTGTCACTTTTTTAACATTGTTGTCACATTTTCAATTTTGTTTTTCAATTTCTGATGTTTTTTTTTAACGATTGTTTTTCCTTGAATATTTTAGTCACTTTTGTAACGTTTTGTTGACAATTTATGTTAACATTAAAAATAATACAATTTACACAAAAAATAAAAATAAATGTCAATGTTTTTTTGTTTTGTTTTTTTTGACGATTTTTTTTTCCCCACAACAATTTAGTAAATTTTTTGTCAACAATTTTTTATGACATTTTTTGTCCTTTTTTCATTGTTTTCTAAAGAACCTTGAAGTTAACTGTGATGTAACGTAGTGTTCTGTATAATCTTAGTAATGAAGTGTGTTATCATGTGATATTCCAGGTATCTCTCCTGCTGCTGACTCTAGAACTCATCTCTCTCTTGTCATTCAGGTAAATATAATTTAGATTATTATTCTCTCTTTAACACATTTAAACTTCTCTGATTGGTTTAGATTCTGTTTCAGCTGCAAAGACAAATTATTTTCAGTTTGATGGTCTCAAATGTTTCTCTGTCTGCCATATTCTAACTGCATCAGGATGTTTATTTATGAGTTTTGCAGAACTCGATTCATGAAACTAAAACCATATGGTAGGTAAGGAGTCCACAGAAAAAAGCCAAATCTGGTTTCCCGTCAACTAAAATTTCTGTTGTTGCTGCTGACAGACTCAGATTATTATTCTATTAAGTGTCTGACAACATTATGGAAGGGATCCCTACAGAGATAGAGCTTTTAGTTAAAGAGTAAGATCCTTTTACTTTAACATGAAACAGCCCCAAAATCACCATCACAAAACCCACCAGACTCCATGTAAATAATCACTACTTTTATCATTGTAAAATACACTTCATTCAAAGTGGACAAAAACTAAATAAAACTACCAAAAGCCATCTTGGTTCATCTTTCCACTGTTCCAACAATCACCACTCTGGTTTCGTTGACATAAACCCTTAATTCACCCTATTACATGTAGAGATATGCTGGCTCTATACACGCTAAAAGTCCTGATTATTTACATGGAGTCTGGTGGAGATATGCTGGCTCTATACATGCTAAAAGTCTTGATTATTTACATGGAGTCTGGTGGAGATATGCTGGCTCTATACACGCTAAAAGTCCTGATTATTTACATGGAGTCTGGTGGAGATATGCTGGCTCTATACACGCTAAAAGTCCTGATTATTTACATGGAGTCTGGTGGGTTTGGTGATTTTGTGGTTAGGATTTGGTACTCAATCTTTTATTTCTCACCTTCAATGTTTTTTCTACGATTGTTTTATACTTTTTCCAAAACTTTTGTCACTTCTTTTACATTTTGGTCGCATTTTCAATTTTATTTAAAAAGTTTTTTGTTGGTTGTTGGACAACTTTTTGGACTTTTTCGTGTTGTTGTTTTCGCTTTTTGGAGAACAAAAAAAAATTGTATTTAGGGTTACAGAAGGCGAGAAAATGTCAGAAAAAGCAACAACTTCAAAGAAAAACTCCAGAAGGCGACAGAAATGTTGAAATAAATTGTCCAAAAAAAACCTAAATAAGCAACAAAAATATTTTGAAAAAGGATAAGAAAAGAAGAAAAGAAAAGAAGCAACAAAAACGTCATTGTGGGGGATGTAACCATCAAAGTCTGTTAGATACATGTTAAATATGTCAGAGTAAAGTCTCTAACAGCCTTTATATGATAATATAAAGAGATATTAGATATTTCAGAGATATAAATAGATGTTAGATATGTCAGAGTAAAGTCTCTAACAGCTTTTAAATGATAATATAAAGACATAGTAGATATGTCAGAGTAAAGTCTCTAACAGCTTTTATATGATAATATAAAGAGATGGTAGATATGTCAGAGTAAAGTCTCTAACAGCTTTTATATGATAATATAAAGAGATGGTAGATATGTCAGAGTAAAGTCTCTAACAGCTTTTATATGATAATATAAAGAGATGGTAGATATGTCAGAGTAAAGTCTCTAACAGCTTTTATATGATAATATAAAGAGATGTTAGATATGTCAGAGTAAAGTCTCTAACAGCTTTTATATGATAATATAAAGAGATGGTAGATATGTCAACAGCTTTTATATGAGTAAAGTCTCTAACAGCTTTTATATAATAATATAAAGAGATGGTAGATATGTCAGAGTAAAGTCTCTAACAGCTTTTATATGATAATATAAAGAGATGGTAGATATGTCAGAGTAAAGTCTCTAACAGCTTTTATATGATAATATAAAATGAGATGGTAGATATGTCATATAAAGAGTAAAGTCTCTAACAGCTTTTATATGATAATATAAAGAGATGGTAGATATGTCAGAGTAAAGTCTCTAACAGCTTTTATATGATAATATAAAGAGATGGTAGATATGTCAGAGTAAAGTCTCTAACAGCTTTTATAACTCTGTGTTCTCCAGATCAACATGAAGATCTCTATCTTTGCTGGTGTTCTGCTGATCTCTGCTGCTCTCATGTTCCTGGGACCAGAACCTTCAGATGCTCTGTCCTTTGATATTAGGCACACCTACCCTAAGATGACTGCTGCCCAATGTACCGATGTGATAAATGAAAGAAAAATCAATGAGGAAAACAAAGTCTGCAAGAGTACCAATACCTTCTTGAATGGTAACAATGCGTATTCCACTGGAACAATCTGTCGTAGTAGAGAAGGAGGGACGCTGTGGAAACAAAACCCCAGTCTTAGAATTAGCAACGATATTTACCCAATTATTGAGTGTATTTGGGATAGAGTTTCCAGGTTTCCCAACTGTAAGTACGCCGGTACACCTTATACCGACAGGAGAATTATTGTCAAATGTGACAACAACAATGTACCTTTTCACATTGAAGGTAGTGAAAAGGTTCAACCACCACCTGTTATCTCTCCAATATCTGGGTAATCTGTTACTACCTGATGAATCAGAGTAATCTGTTTTTTACCTGATGAATCAGAGTAATCTGTTACTACCTGATGAACCAGAGTAATGTGTTACTACCTGATGAACCAGAGTAATGTGTTACTACCTGATGAATCAGAGTAATATGTTACTACCTGATGAATCAGAGTAATCTGTTACTACCTGATGAATCAGAGTAACTTGTGTCTCCTGTTGAATAAAACATATTTTTAACTCTGGGTCTGTTTTTAATGTCGACATGTTCACTCATTCATAAAGTAGTCCGGTTATGTAACAACAAAGAGACTTTGTGAAGTGGAATAAAAGTAGAAAGTTTTATGAAAAGAAAAGACTAATTTACACAAAAACAAACAAGAAACTTTCTTGCAAGTTAAGTAGCCGACACATTTAGGGGTATTTGTACTTTCCTTGAGTATTTCCACTACATCTCAGAGGGAAATATATATTGCTTATATTCAGCCTAAATGAGTATCTTTTGACTAAATATGTAAGCTTTAATGGAAACAAAAACATGTAATATAACTGAAATCAGAGTAATGTATCTATAGTTGTGATAAAATGTACAGAAAAGACATGAATGAATAAATAAAATGAGACATTTTATGGTGTTACCTAAATACATGTCAGCTATACACAATAAAATTGCCCATAGTTTGGTTGGTGACTGATAAATGTGGTGCAGTAAACTAAGAAGTCCTGGAAATACTCAAGTACAAGTACCCTTAAGTGTGTATGTAAGTACAGTACTTGAGTAAATGTACTTAGTTACTTTCCACCTCTGGTTTGTGGGAAATCTTTCATATCAAATCTAATCTCATCCAAACCTCCTGATTCCTCCACCAACCAAACTCTGTACAATTTTCTGCTGATATAAAGAAAGAAAAATAAATCTTTACCCAGCTGTCAGATTAATGTAGCAGAGTAAAAAGTACAATATGTTGCTCTGAGTACAAGTACCTCAAATTTAACTAAATGTACTTAAATTAAATTTAAGTTAAATTCCAATTCCTTCAAACAATGAAGCTGTTCATTTAAAGAAGAACAAGTTGTTTATTTACACTATTTTTATTTATTTATTACTGCAGGGGGTCTAGTGTCTGTGTGTGTGTGTCTCTGTGTGTTGTTGTAATGGGAAAATTACATTTAAGCATAATTCCTTATATTTTTATGTTTCATTTGTACTTTAATTCCCTCACAAATGCTGAAGGAGTTTATCTCATTTCCACATGTAGATTCTGATTCTAACTTTGTGAGACGTCCAGTCTGGAACATTTTGTGAGCTCTGTTTGTCTGAACCGATAAAGGTACAAGGTCACCCTAAACTATCTCATGTTTTCCCATGCCGGTTTAGCTGTAACTGGGGGGGTGAAAGTCATACAGGGAGGAGGAGGTGAGATGACTCCAAGATGTCTCTTGTATTTCTCTGATTGTCTTCATGTGTATCAGATTGCCTGTCAAAATTGTAGCGTCATAATAATCCAAGTGTGTGTGTGTTGTCACTCTGAAGATGTATATAAGCCTGGTGTTCTGTTCACTCATTGGAGGAACTGACTCCACACTGGGCTGCAGCCTTTTGTGAAATCATGTTGATCCTATTTGCAAATATATCTTTTTTAATAAAATACAAAAACCCAACTTGGTTTTAGTCTCAGTCTGTCTTATTTGTTTCAATTTACTAAACTCTGAAATTTCCCCCCCTGCTGCAAAGGAAACTTCCACGACATTGTGTGTGTGTGTGTCTTTGTGTGTCTCGCTGAGTGTGTGTGTGTGTCTCTGTGTTGTGTGTGTTGTGTCTGTGTTGTGTGTTTGTTGTGTGTATGTGTGTGTGTGTGTGTGTGTGTGTGTGTCTCTTTGTGTCTCTGTGTTGTGTGTGTGTTGTGTCTGTGTTGTGTGTTTGTTGTGTGTGTGTGTGTGTGTGTGTGTGTGTGTGTGTGTGTGTGTCTCTGTGTTGTGTGTGTTGTGTCTGTGTTGTGTGTTTGTTGTGTGTATGTGTGTGTGTGTGTGTGTGTGTGTGTGTGTCTGTGTGTCTCTGTGTGTTGTGTGTGTCTCTTTGTGTGTCTCTCTGAGTGTGTGTGTCTCTGTGTGTTGTGTCTGTGTGTGTGTCTCTCTGTGTGTGTGTGTGTGTGTGTGTGTGTGTGTGTGTGTGTGTGTGTGTCTGTGTGTGTGTGTCTCTGTGGGTTGTGTGTGTGTCTCTTTGTGTGTCTCTCTGAGTGTGTTAGCTTGGAGAGCTAGTTTACCTGTTGGCTAGTGTTAGCTTGGAGAGCTAGTTTACCTGTTGGCTAGCATTAGCTTGGAGAGCTAGTTTACCTGTTGGCTAGTGTTAGCTTGGAGAGCTAGTACACCTGTTGGCTAGTGTTAGCTTGGAGAGCTAGTACACCTGTTGGCTAGTGTTAGCTTGGAGAGCTAGTTGACCTGTTGGCTAGCGTTAGCTTGTAGAGCTAGTTGACCTGTTGGCTAGCGTTAGCTTGGAGAGCTAGTTGACCTGTTGGCTAGCGTTAGCTTGTAGAGCTAGTTGACCTGTCGGCTAGCGTTAGCTTGGAGAGCTAGTTTACCCATCCACCCCCCCTAACCAACCCCCCCGACCAACCTCCCTACGCAGACCTTCTCCTTATCAATAAATACTCTCTACCGTCATTGTTCTGTGATCACGAAATATGCTTCCCATTGAAATACTTTGCTTTAAAATTCGTAATCACCACACGAAAAAAACGGCATTAAGGTCCTGTCCACGACTTAATAGATTCAATAACGTGACCATATCACGAACTGCCATGAGACTGTGCTGAAATAATAAGTAATAATAATCTGTACATGTACAGGAAATTATGTGTGGACGAGCAAAAGAACTACAACACCACAGAATGTAAAAACTACATTTGATTGATGATTAGAGGGTTAGATGACACAGAGAACATTCAGACCTGTTTAACATGATTTAAGACCTAGAACTAGGGCATGAAATTAACACCCGCCCACCCAACCTTGCAATTGGCGGGTAACACTGTCAATCTACCTGCCACTTTGGCGTGTAGCCAATGAGAATTGAGTGTGATTCAGACAAGCAACTATCGGTAAGCAGGGTACGCGGTTGCTTACGGGCCCAGACCAATCAGGGGCCCGCATCACTGGAAGACATTGATTGACAGCCGGGGCCCCCTATCGCATTTTCATTACTAACACAATCCCAGCAGTCCCACCTGCAGCCACTGACCAAGCAGGAGTGAGAACGGGTACAATTAATTTCCTCTTGTCTGTTATGAAGACGTGACGCGTGTGTGACTCGAACATCTCACATTACCAACAAAACGTACAGCAAAATACCGTCAAAACATTTCAGACGTCCTGCCAACATGTAGACATTTTAACATCAGTGCTGGAACCATTTTTCACTCTAAAGTCTCTGGAAGCTGCTGCCGTTTCAACCCTGTCCTGGGCTGTTGCTCCACAACACCGTCTCACTCCCTACTCGTCAAATGTATGACGCATGGTCAAGGACCCTGGCGTCAAGTTTCAACCAAATAGGGGTACCCTTGATGTTATTTTTCGACGAGGGGTCCGTCAGATAGACATTCATGTTATTCCCTCACCATCGGATATCGACAAAAGAAAAGAACACCCCCCTTAACTCGAAATCTGTGACAGTTATTATTGGTATTTTTAGCCCAATAACCGCTGTTTTAATCAACATTATTCACGAGATATTATCATGGTTTATATGTATTTCTTTTAATGTTATTATTTCGGTCTATTTCGGCCAGGGAAGCTGGATTGCTTTTTTGTTGATTTATATTTTTTAAACTATAACGCTACATCTATCAACATTTATTTAGATGTTATCATGGTATTAATTTCTTTACTTTAATAATATTATTTCGGTCTTATTACCGGTGAAATATTACAGTATAGGCTGTAATACAGAACATTACGATATGATCCGAGCTGGACGCATTCAAAGCCGATAGGCCTATCCCACAATGCAATGCGGCCATTCATTTCAAAGAATCAGGCAGCGATCAGCTGGTCTTTAACGCCAGGATCGCTTCAATATACATATATACAGTCAGTGGTCAGTATCACTACAATATACATATATACAGTCAGTGGTCAGTATCACTTCAATATACATATATACAGTCAGTGATCAGTATCACTTCAATATACATATATACAGTCAGTGGTCAGTATCACTTCAATATACATATATACAGTCAGTGGTCAGTATCACTTCAATATACATATATACAGTCAGTGGTCAGTATCACTTCAATATACATATATACAGTCAGTGGTCAGTATTACTTCAATATACATATATACAGTCAGTGGTCAGTATCACTACAATATACATATATACAGTCAGTGGTCAGTATCACTTCAATATACATATATACAGTCAGTGGTCAGTATCACTACAATATATATATATACAGTCAGTGGTCAGTATCACTACAATATACATATATACAGTCAGTGGTCAGTATCACTTCAATATACATATATACAGTCAGTGGTCAGTATTACTTCAATATACATATATACAGTCAGTGGTCAGTATCACTTCAATATACATATATACAGTCAGTGGTCAGTATCACTTCAATATACATATATACAGTCAGTGGTCAGTATTACTTCAATATACATATATACAGTCAGTGGTCAGTATTACTTCAATATACATATATACAGTCAGTGGTCAGTATCACTTCATACATATACAGTCATATACTTCAATCATATATACAGTCAGTGGTCAGTATCACTTCAATATACATATATACAGTCAGTGATCAGTATCACTTCAATATACATATATACAGTCAGTGGTCAGTATTACTTCAATATAATTATATACAGTCAGTGGTCAGTATCACTTCAATATACATATATACATATATACAGTCAGTATCACTTCAATATACATATATACAGTCAGTGGTCAGTATCACTTCAATATACATATATACAGTCAGTCAGTGGTCAGTATCACTTCAATATACATATATACAGTCAGTGGTCAGTATTACTTCAATATACATATATACAGTCAGTGGTCAGTATCACTTATAATATATACATATATACATATATACAGTCAGTATCACTTCAATATACATATATACAGTCAGTGGTCAGTATTACTTCAATATACATATATACAGTCAGTGGTCAGTATCACTTCAATATACATATATACAGTCAGTGGTCAGTATTACTACAATATACATATATACAGTCAGTGGTTAGTATCACTTCAACATACATATATACAGTCAGTGGTCAGTATTACTACAATATACATATATACAGTCAGTGGTCAGTATTACTACAATATACATATATACAGTCAGTGATCAGTATCACTTCAATATACATATATACAGTCAGTGGTCAGTATTACTACAATATATATATATACAGTCAGTGGTCAGTATCACTTCAATATACATATATACAGTCAGTGGTCAGTATCACTTCAATATACATATATACAGTCAGTGGTCAGTATCACTTCAATATACATATATACAGTCAGTGGTCAGTATCACATAATATACATATATACAGTCAGTGGTCAGTATCACTTCAATATACATATATACAGTCAGTGGTCAGTATCACTTCAATATACATATATACAGTCAGTGGTCAGTATCTTCAATATACAATATACATATATACATATATACAGTCAGTATCACTTCAATATACATATATACAGTCAGTGGTCAGTATCACTTCAATATACATATATACAGTCAGTGGTCAGTATCACTTCAATATACATATATACAGTCAGTGGTCAGTATCACTTCAATATACATATATACAGTCAGTGGTCAGTATTACTTCAATATACATATATACATATATACAGTCAGTATCACTTCAATATACATATATACAGTCAGTGGTCAGTATCACTTCAATATACATATATACAGTCAGTGGTTAGTATCACAATTACATATATACATATATACATATATACAGTCAGTCATCAGTATCAATATACATATATACATATATACAGTCAGTATCACTTCAATATACATATATACATATATACAGTCAGTATCACTTCAATATACATATATACATATATACAGTCAGTATCACTTCAATATACATATATACATATATACATATATACAGTCAGTATCACTTCAATATACATATATACAGTCAGTGGTCAGTATCACTACAATATACATATATACAGTCAGTGGTCAGTATCACTTCAATATACATATATACAGTCAGTGGTCAGTATCACTACAATATACATATATACAGTCAGTGGTCAGTACTACTATATATATACAATATATATATATACAGTCAGTGGTCAGTATCACTTCAATATACATATATACAGTCAGTGGTCAGTATCACTTCAATATACATATATACAGTCAGTGGTCAGTATCACTTCAATATACATATATACAGTCAGTGGTCAGTATTACTTCAATATACATATATACAGTCAGTGGTCAGTATTACTACAATATACATATATACAGTCAGTGGTCAGTATTACTTCAATATACATATATACAGTCAGTGGTCAGTATTACTTCAATATACATATATACAGTCAGTGGTCAGTATCACTTCAATATACATATATACAGTCAGTGGTCAGTATTACTTCAATATACATATATACAGTCAGTGGTCAGTATCACTTCAATATACATATATACAGTCAGTGGTCAGTATCACTTCAATATACATATATACAGTCAGTGGTCAGTATTACTTCAATATACATATATACAGTCAGTGGTCAGTATCACTTCAATATACATATATACAGTCAGTGGTCAGTATTACTACAATATACATATATACAGTCAGTGGTTAGTATCACTTCAACATACATATATACAGTCAGTGGTCAGTATTACTACAATATACATATATACAGTCAGTGGTTAGTATCACTTCAATATACATATATACAGTCAGTGGTCAGTATTACTACAATATACATATATACAGTCAGTGGTCAGTATCACTACAATATACATATATACAGTCAGTGGTCAGTATTACTACAATATATATACATATATACAGTCAGTGGTCAGTATTACTACAATATACATATATACAGTCAGTGGTCAGTATTACTACAATATACATATATACAGTCAGTGGTCAGTATCACTACAATATACATATATACAGTCAGTGGTCAGTATTACTACAATATACATATATACAGTCAGTGGTCAGTATCACTTCAATATACATATACAGTATACAGTCAGTGGTCAGTATTACTACAATATACATATATACAGTCAGTGGTCAGTATTACTACAATATACATATATACAGTCAGTGGTCAGTATTACTACAATATACATATATACAGTCAGTGGTCAGTATCACTTCAATATACATATATACAGTCAGTGGTCAGTATCACTTCAATATACATATATACAGTCAGTGGTCAGTATCACTTCAATATACATATATACAGTCAGTGATTGTGTCACCAGCAACACAGTTTCATGTATTTGTCTACGCTTAAACGAATCCATGAAGTGACGTGAAATTCTACACCTCATCTGTGAAAGAATGTTCCACGTTGTACGTGAGAATTTACACAATAAAATACTAATAATGAAAAAATTGTTTTATATTTAGCAATTTGATTTGCCTTATATATACTATATAAAAAAACTACAGTTGAGTGTTTAGAAATACAGCCTAATGGCTTGTTTGACTAATTTGCATTTGTTTTGACTTGTACTGTTGTGAAAAACAATAAACTATATACAAAGAGAAGCATTTTTTACTTTATTTTCTATGCATAGTTATTTAAAAACACAATTTTCTAATTTTGCAGTTGATGAATATTAATAGCAAAGACTAAAGGGGAAAGACATGAGTATATTTATGTGTGGGACTTAGTTTGATTTAAAATCACACTGCATTATTAGTTGTTTTAAATAAATTACTTTTCTGAAATATCAATTTATGGTAGGCCTAACATATTCATTATTATATTCAGAAGATGATCCTCATATCAATCACCGTGGTTACAGCTTGTAGCCATCCTAACCTTTGTAGCCTTTACTGAGACTACCTTTTCAAAATTAAGAAGGGACTAGTTTTAAGAAGCATTTTCAGGAAATTAAAAGGATAAGCAGATTGTTACCGAGGTTTTGGTTCACAGAGTAAGATGTATATAGCTTTGTTTGGTTATGTATACATATACAACATGTGTTTTGGCATTTTTGGCACACTTCTACCTCAGCCCTACTGCACAAAGACAAAACTCACACATCTCATTCAACCATTTCACAAGCTGAGAAAAGGGTCATGACATGGGTCAGAGCAGTGGTTCCCAACCTTTTTTCCTTGGTGCCCCCCTACATGTCTAAGAAAAGCTGACCCCCCCTTTGAAACTGAAGTTGAGGTAACTCTGGAGATAGAGCTGGGTCAAAGGATATCAGAGGTCATAAATGATGAACCAATCATCGGCTCTGCTCCTATAGGCCCAATGGTGTTCATATGGACAACATGCACCTTTGGCTGGAAGGCCCGTGTTGAAAGTGTGTGTTATCATTTAGAGCAGACACCCACGGTGAATCAGATGGTTTATGTTATACAAGGCTGCATTACAGAGAATTTTATTATGACTCTCATGAAGGTTGTGTAGAGGAATAGAAACCAGTCTCTCCAGGCAAGCACACAGAATATGGTCTGCTCTATCTTTATTCTCCATGCCAAGTATGAGCTCTTATCCTCTGGCAGAAGATATGGGTAAACTTAACATTTCTAAACAGGCCTAATGTGGACCTACCTCAATTAAAACTTTAAATAATGTTGCTTGAGATTGAGGGTGTGCAATAGCTTCATGATATGAAGCATGGTTGTGTTGCTCTTGTCACTGTTTGTGAAAGATGAGCAATAGATTGTTTGATTCTTACGTACCCTTAGTTAACAGCAAGGTTATCGTGGCCTTTACACACAGGGTCTCTGATTACAGATCCAGCAGCCTTTATCAGCTTGTAGCACGGTCGCCTCTCAGGAAAGACACAAAACATCAAAACTTACCGGTACAGGCCCGACAAGTGGGCCAGATGAGGAGATACAGCTTCAGACTGTTCTTCCAATCAGATGCTCCTCGATGTTCCCAGATCCAGGTTTAAAACTAAAGGTGGCCGAGCCTTTTCAGTAGCTGCTCCAAACCTCTGGAATAGTTTACATATTCACATCAGAACTGCTCGGACCACTAATAAGCTCTGGTCCTTGCTTCAGACAGAGAACTATTCTTTGTCTTTTTCAATTCAAGTTGAGCTCTGACACCTTGAGCCTTTTCTACTCTTGGTTATTTGGTATTGTGTATTGTTTGTGTATATTATTATTATTTTTTTTTTGAGCTTGTTAAGCACTTTGGTCAACTATGGTTGTTTTTACACATGCTAAATAAATTAATTGAAATGAACAGAACAGAGCCCGCACCGTTGATCAGGATTTAGCACAGTTGCCTCACAGGAAAGACTGGACACACACACACACACACACACACACACACATACATACACACACACACAAACACATACATACACACACATACATACACACACATACATACACACACACACACACACACATACATACACACACACAAACACATACATACACACACATACATACACACACACACACACACATGCAGATACTAGCTGTTAGCTTAGCAGAGTTGATAGACAGGTTGTTCTGTTGCCTTGTTGTGTGAAAGAGGAACTTGATTCTGATGAGATGTGATCAGATCCAGAGGAGAGGGACTGTGTTCATATTGTTCCTCACTAGAGTTTCATGAGACAATATTTCAGCTGCATTACATCACACTGTCAACAGCAGGCCACAGCCCAGCAGGCCCGGTGTGGTGCTCCACCATACAGCCCAGCAGGCCCGGTGTGGAGCTCCACCATACAGCCCAGCAGGCCCGGTGTGGTGCTCCACCATACAGCCCAGCAGGCCCGGTGTGGTGCTCCACCATACGGCCCAGCAGGTCCAGTGTGGTGCTCCACCATACAGCCCAGCAGGTCCAGTGTGATGTTATATAAATTAAAAATATCTTGATAGTGTGTGTCTGTTTGTGTGTGTGTGTGTGTGTGTTTGTGTGTGTGTGTGTGTGTGTGTGTGTGTGTGAGAGAGAGAGAGAGAGTTTGTGTGTGTGTGTGTGTGTGTGTGTTTGTGTGTGAGAGAGAGAGTGTGTGTGTGTGTTTGTGTGTGTGTGTGTGTGTGAGAGTTTGTGTGTGTGTGTGTGTGTGAGAGAGAGAGTTTGTGTGTGTGTGTGTTTGTGTGTGTGTGTGTGTGGGTGAGAGAGTTTGTGTGTGTGTGTGTGTGAGAGAGAGAGAGTTTGTGTGTGTGTTTGTGTGTGAGAGAGAGAGTTTGTGTGTGTGTGTTTGTGTGAGAGAGAGAGAGAGTTTGTGTGTGTGTGTGTGTGTGAGAGAGAGAGAGTTTGTGTGTGTGTGTGTGTTTGTGTGTGAGAGATAGAGTTTGTGTGTGTGTGTAAATATGTGTGTGTATAGTTGCACTTGTATGTCTTGTGTGTTCTTGTTGATTATCTTGTGTATTCATATTTCTAGTTTTGTTTTAATGTGTGTGCTGTTTTTAATGTAAAGCACTTGATGCACAAAACATTGACTTTGACATTAAGAATAATAAATCCTGATGTGAAAGTCTGTGCTAGCTGCTAGTGAAAGCTAATGCTATACCTGCTGTAGAAACTGCCTCAGTATTGTGTTTCATAATATAAAATAGTATAATTTTTTAATTTAAAAAAGTATCAGTAATTATTTTACATTAATGTTTCTCTATTATTGTAGGTCATTGTTTACAGTAAGCTACATCGGAAGAAAGTGTGAAAACATCTTAAAGTGTGAAAACAACAGCTTAACTTCCTCTTTTTGATTTTCTGCGTTAGTCTTTGACCATCAGTAGCGTGAGTATTTAAATTAGGATCAGTGGGTGTAACACCTGAACCTGTAGCCGAATGTTTACCGTATATGGAGATGACTGCCTCAGTATTGTGTTTCATAATACAAAATAGTATATTTTTTAATTAAAAAAAAGTATTTTTCAAAGTTAATGTTTCTCTATTTTTGTAGGTTATCATTTACAGTAATCTGTACAGTAAGCTGCATCGCAGCAAAGTGTGAAAACATCTTCAAGTGTGAAACAACATCTTAACTTGAGTGTTTCACGTGTGTGTGTGTGTGTGTGTGTGTGTGTGTGTGTGTGTGTGTGTGTGTGTGTGTGTGTGTGTGTGTGTGTGTGTGTTTGTGTGTGTGAGAATGTTTGTGTGTATAGTTGCACTTGTATGTGTTTGTTCTTGTTGATTATCTTGTCGTGTATTTCTAGTTCTGTTTGTATTAATGTGTGTGCTGTTTTTAATGTAAAGCACTTTAAGCACAAAGAAATTGACTTTGACATTAAGCAAAATAAATCCTGATGTGAAAGTCTGTGCTAGCTGCTAGTGAAAGCTAATGCTATACCTGCTATAGAAACTTCCTCAGTATTGTGTTTCATAGTATAAAAAAAGTATATTTTTTAATTTAAAAATGTATCTAAGTATTTTACATTAATGTTTCTCTATTATTGTAGGTCATCGTTTACAGTAAGCTGCATCGGAAGAAAGTGTGAAAACATCTTAAAGTGTGAAAACATCTTAAAGTGTGAAAACATCTTAAAGTGTGAAAACATTTTAAAGTGTGAAAACATCTTAAAGTGTGAAAACAACACCTTAACTTCCTCTTTTTGATTTTCTGCGTTAGTCTTTGACCGTCAGTAGCGTGAGTATTTAAATTAGGATCAGTGGGTGTAACACCTGAACCTGTAGCCGAATGTTTACCGTATATGGAGATGATATTCAGCTGTTTGTTTCAGAGACAACCCCTCTCTGTTGGAGGATATAAGACGGCAGATTATTTCATTTCTCTGTCTGAACATTCTTCAGATTTGCATCGTGTCAGAGTTCTGCTCTTCTTCATCTTCAGACTTTGTGCAGTTTAGATTTTAACATTCAATCCTTTTAACTGAAAACCAGTCGACCAAAGAACAGCAGCACCTTCTCACCTGATCTTTCTCCACTAACTCTACGGTAAGAGAAAACGTTGACTCTGGCTCCTAACATTAGTTTTTCTCACTTTTTGTTTCCACTGTTTTCATGTACTTGTTTGTTGACTTTTCAGTCACTCTTTCGAAAAAGAAATGTCGACATTTTTGCCACTTTTTTCGACGTTTTTTTTACAACTTTTGTCATTTCTGTTATTTGTCACTCTTCAACACTTTTGTTGACGTTTTTGTTGCATTTCTGACACGTTGTTGACCCTTTCTAAATAACTTTGAAGTTAACTGTGATATCACATAGAATTATGTTCTATTCTTGACACTTTTGACCCTTTTTTGACACTTTTTGTCGCTGCTTTTTGACAGTTTTGTCGCCACGTTTTAGATAACTGTAATGTAACGTAGTTAAATGTGATGTAATGTAGTTAAATGTGATGTAATTTAGTTAACTGTAATGTAACGTAGTTAAATGTGATGTAATTTAGTTAACTGTAATGTAACGTAGTTAAATGTGATGTAATGTAGTTAAATGTGATGTAACGTAGTTAAATGTGATGTAATTTAGTTAACTGTAATGTAACGTAGTTAAATGTGATGTAATTTAGTTAACTGTAATGTAACGTAGTTAAATGTGATGTAATGTAGTTAAATGTGATGTAACGTAGTGTGTATTATTATCATGTGATATTCCAGGTATCTCTCCTGCTGCTGACTCTAGAACTCATCTCTCTCCTGTTATTCAGGTAAATATACTTTATTATTTTATATTATTATTATTCTCTCTTTAACACATTTAAACTTCTCGGATTCTGATTCAGCCGCAAGGACAAAAACTCAAAAGTTTGTTTATATTTTCCCTTTATTGTTTCATTTGTCTAACTTCCTCTCGCTGCATCAGGACTTTATGGATTTCTTCAACAGAAAGAAATCTGCTGAACCTGTTTATGAAATGTATTTAATCCTGTGTGCAGGTATTGTATTGTGTGCACACTATATTGGTAATATATAATTTTTTGGGGAGTTTTTGAGCTCTGCACCACTCCAAATAAATGAGACATTTATCAAACTAAAAACAAATGTTATGTAAAAAGTCCATAGATTTCCTTAATTTTAAGTGAAAAACCAAATTTGATAATTCTGCACATTGAACATTCAGGAAGAAGTTTAAAAGCATTTAGAAAATAAAAATACTTTGGTTGATGTTTTTCAGACACTTTTTTAAGATTATTTTTTTGGACTTTTATTGTGACATCTTTAGACAGGAAAGGGGAGGGGGGGACACAGCACAGAATGAAATGCTTTTTCTGTCTCTAAGACATTCAAACTTGTGAGCGTTTATCTGATGAGCAGGTGGCACCTTTGTACGGCAGCCTCGGCCACAGTGTATGAATGTGTGTGAACGGTTCCTGTATTATGTAAAAGAGCTTTGAGTAGTAATTAATACTATAAAAGAGCTATATAAACACAGTCCATTTACTTCAGAGGAACTTTTTGTTTGCACTGTTTGACCCTTTTTCAACATTTTTGTCGTTTTGTGTAACTTTATTTGTCGTTTTTGCTTTTTTTTATTAGGTTTTATATAATAATATAAAGAGATGTTAGATATGTCAGAGTAAAGTCTCTAACAGCTTTTATATGATAATATAAAGAGATGGTAGATATGTCAGAGTAAAGTCTCTAACAGCTTTTATATGATAATATAAAGAGATGTTAGATATGTCAGAGTAAAGTCTTTAACAGCTTTTATATGATAATATAAAGATATGTTAGATATGTCAGAGTAAAGTCTCTAACAGCTTTTATATGATAATATAAAGAGATGTTAGATATGTCAGAGTAAAGTCTCTAACAGCTTTTATATGATAATATAAAGAGATGTTAGATATGTCAGAGTAAAGTCTCTAACAGCTTTTATATGATAATATAATGAGATGTTAGATATGTCAGAGTAAAGTCTCTAACAGCTTTTTATATGATAATATAAAGAGATGTTAGATATGTCAGAGTAAAGTCTTTAACAGCTTTTATATGATAATATAATGAGATGTTAGATATGTCAGAGTAAAGTCTCTAACAGCTTTTATAACTCTGTGTTCTCCAGATCAACATGAAGATCTCTATCTTTGCCGGTGTTCTGTTGCTTTCTGCTGCCGTGTTTCTGTGGATCGACAATATACACATTTTGAAACATATCATATTGCGCCTGGGATAATGAAGAGAGCACAGCATGGAAAAAAAAGCGTGTGACGATTTGATGAATAAAAGAAATATTCTTAACGTCCATAGTTTAAAATACCTTCATCGATCGTCCATGGCAGATGTCAAAAGGTCTGTGTGGAACGCGGAAAGAAGTTTAATGTTGTTCAATGCAATCTTGTTCCTCATTCAGATCCTCCTACATACACAGAGAACCCTTTATATGGTTGGACATGTAATATCGAATGTATAGATGGTGAACCTGTTCACTATAATGAACAAATATAAACCACATGATGAATCAGAGTAATCTGTTACTACCTGATGAACCAGAGTAATCTGTTACTACCTGATGAATCAGAGTAATCTGTTACTACCTGATGAACCAGAGTAATCTATTACTACCTGATGAACCAGAGTAATCTATTACTACTTGATGTACCAGAGTAATCTATTACTACCTGATGAATCAAAGTAATCTGTTACTACCTGATGAATAAATCCTGTTGAATAAAACAGTTCAACTCTTAACAACGTGTGGTCTCGTGTTTTTATTATTTGAGGAGCTATGAGCTGATTCATGACTCAGCACTTTTCTCACATTAAAGCAGCTCAACGTGATTTACAGTCTGACAGTCAGAGCTCAACACTAACGAGACATACAGCCGATTAATATGATCATATCAAGAGAATGAAAACTACAAAAATAGAATAAAACCAGAAGATTTCCATCAGAAGATGTTAGAAACCCTGAGGAGCTGAACTGGTTGGAGGCTGAAAGGTGGGAGGAGAAGGTGAAGAGGTGAGAAAAGGAGGCTGAAAGGTGGGAGGAGAAGGTGAAGAGGTGAGAAAAGGAGGCTGAAAGGTGGGAGGAGAAGATGAAGAGGAGAGAAAAGGAGGCTGAAAGGTGGGAGAAGGTGAAGAGGAGAGAAAAGGAGGCTGAAAGGTGGGAGGAGAAGGTGAAGAGGTGAGAAAAGGAGGCTGAAAGGTGGGAGGAGAAGGTGAAGAGGTGAGAAAAGGAGGCTGAAAGGTGTGAGGAGAAGGTGAAGAGGTGAGAAAAGGAGGCTGAAAGGTGGGAGGAGAAGGTGAAGAGGAGAGAAAAGGAGGCTGAAAGGTGTGAGGAGAAGGTGAAGAGGTGAGAAAAGGAGGCTGAAAGGTGGGAGGAGAAGGTGAAGAGGGAGAAAAGGAGGCTGAAAGGTGGGAGGAGAAGGTGAAGAGGAGAGAAAAGGAGGCTGAAAGGTGGGAGGAGAAGGTGAAGAGGTGAGAAAAGGAGGCTGAAAGGTGGGAGGAGAAGGTGAAGAGGTGAGAAAAGGAGGCTGAAAGGTGGGAGGAGAAGGTGAAGAGGTGAGAAAAGGAGGCTGAAAGGTGGGAGGAGAAGGTGAAGAGGAGAGAAAATGAGGCTGAAAGGTGGGAGGAGAAGGTGAAGAGGAGAGAAAAGGAGGCTGAAAGGTGGGAGGAGAAGGTGAAGAGGAGAGAAAAGGAGGCTGAAAGGTGGGAGGAGAAGGTGAAGAGGTGAGAAAAGGAGGCTGAAAGGTGGGAGGAGAAGGTGAAGAGGAGAGAAAAGGGTTCAATAAGATGGGGAGCTACATCGAAATTGAAAGACACTCTCCTGTGTTAAATTAGAGACGCATATAAACATCGGAGAGAGCAGGACAGAGATAGGAGCCAGAGGGATGTCTCACTCTGTCTGATAGAGCAGGACACTGTGCAGAGATAGGAGCCAGAGAGATGTCTCACTCTGTCTGATAGAGCAGGACACTGTGCAGAGATAGGAGACAGAGATATGTCTCACTCTGTCTGAGAGAGCAGGACACTGTGCAGAGATAGGAGCCAGAGAGATGTCTCACTCTGTCTGAGAGAGCAGGACACTGTGCAGAGATAGGAGACAGAGATATGTCTCACTCTGTCTGAGAGAGCAGGACACTGTGCAGAGATAGGGCCAGAGAGATGTCTCACTCTGTCTGAGAGAGCAGGACACTGTGCAGAGATAGGAGCCAGAGAGATGTCTCACTGTCTGATAGAGCAGGACACTGTGCAGAGATAGGAGCCAGAGGGATGTCTCACTCTGTCTGATAGAGCAGGACACCGTGCAGAGATAGGAGCCAGAGGGATGTCTCACTCTGTCTGATAGAGCAGGACACCGTGCAGAGATAGGAGCCAGAGGGATGTCTCACTCTGTCTGATAGAGCAGGACACCATGCAGAGATAGGAGACAGAGAGATGTCTCACTATGTCTGATAGAGCAGGACACCGTGCAGAGATAGGGAGACAGGGAGATGTCTCACTCTGTCTGAGAGAGCAGGACACCGTGCAGAGATAGGGAGCCAGAGAGATGTCTCACTCTGTCTGATAAAGCAGGACACCGCAGAGATAGGAGACAGGGGGATGTCTCACTCTGTCTGATAGAGCAGGACAACGGCAGAGATAGGAGCCAGAGAGATGTCTCACCAGGGACGCCACTAGGATTGAAAGACAGGGGGTTTAGCCCCCAGGGTATTTGTAACTTATGTTTGCAAAATCTTTGCACTCACATCTTTTGTTACTGTATTAGAGCTCCACTTATGTCAACCACCAGTCAATAAACCAATATGTTAAAAGTAAAAAGTGACAGACATATCCTCTTCTTCCATTTCTACTCTGTTCATCTGTCTTATCCTTTAAGATAAAACTAAACCCTGATGCTAATTTCATGACTTCAAAATGCAAATTAGTCACATGAAACAACATC
>NC_041336.1:431721-476373 GCF_004354835.1 Perca flavescens
TAATGTTAACTAGCATGTTAGTGATCAGTAATTACTAATGTTAACTATCATGTTAGTGATCAATAATTACTAATGTTAACTAGCATGTTAGTGATCAATAATTACTAATGTTAACTAGCATGTTAGTGATCAATGTTAACTAGCATGTTTGTGATCAGTAATTACTAATGTTAACTAGCATGTTAGTGATCAGTAATTACTAATGTTAACTAGCATGTTAGTGATCAGTAATTACTAATGTTAACTATCATGTTAGTGATCAATAATTACTAATGTTAACTAGCATGTTAGTGATCAGTAATTACTAATGTTAACTAGCATGTTAGTGATCAGTAATTACTAATGTTAACTAGCATGTTAGTGATCAGTAATTACTAATGTTAACTAGCATGTTAGTGATCAGTAATTACTAATGTTAACTAGCATGTTAGTGATCAATAATTACTAATGTTAACTAGCATGTTAGTGATCAGTAATTACTAATGTTAACTAGCATGTTAGTGATCAGTAATTACTAATGTTAACTATCATGTTAGTGATCAATAATTACTAATGTTAACTAGCATGTTAGTGATCAATAATTACTAATGTTAACTAGCATGTTAGTGATCAATGTTAACTAGCATGTTAGTGATCAGTAATTACTAATGTTAACTAGCATGTTAGTGATCAGTAATTACTAATGTTAACTATCATGTTAGTGATCAATAATTACTAATGTTAACTAGCATGTTAGTGATCAGTAATTACTAATGTTAACTAGCATGTTAGTGATCAGTAATTACTAATGTTAACTAGCATGTTAGTGATCAGTAATTACTAATGTTAACTAGCATGTTAGTGATCAGTAATTACTAATGTTAACTAGCATGTTAGTGATCAGTAATTACTAATGTTAACTAGCATGTTAGTGATCAGTAATTACTAATGTTAACTAGCATGTTAGTGATCAGTAATTAGCCTGTGTCTATGTTATCTCCTTACATATACCTACACTCTCCGTCTCTGTGAGATTGGGAATGATTGAGATTTCTCTCTCACAGCTACCAGAAGACTTCACACTTTCAGACACGTTGCTCACGTCACATCTACGTCTTCAAGCTCAGTTGGAGGCTGCTCAGTAACACTCAGCCAGCACCGGGAAAGAGACTTCTGATATCCTCCACTGGTCTCAGACCAGAGACACGGGGTCTATTGGTCCATTTTATATATGTCAATGCCTCTGACCCAGTGTGTGTTCATCTCCTTATTCATTCATTCAGTCTGGATCATTCATTCATTCATTCAGTCTGGATCAGTCTGGATCATTCATTCATTCATTCAGTCTGGATCATTCATTCATTCACTGTTATCGGCATGAATTAAACAACAACTGGCATTTCCTTTTGTCGAGGATCCCGTTGATGAAGAAGCTGTATTACTTCTCAGGGAGTTAAACATACGTCTGGAGATGATATAGAAGCCCCAACACATTTTAATTTCCAGATAACTTCCTATTTGAGCGGTATGGTTTTTCTTCCCAATCTATCAGTTATGTATCCTACATAACCTGCCTACAATATTTTTATTTATTTTTATTTATCCTTTATTTAACCAGGAGAAGCCCATTGAGATTAAAAATCTCTTTTGCAAGGGAGACCTGGTCAAGATAGGCAGCTAAGTTACATCACATCATTACATACGTACAAAGACACCTAAAAAGAAACATGAAAATAAAGACAAATAAATTAAATTAGTAGAAACAGTTTGAAAGCCAATTATGCACTTACAAGGAAATTGCAATTAAAAACATTGACAAGTGAGGGAGTTCAACTCAAAACACCTCATTCTTAACTTGAACGCACTCAAAGGAATCAATTTACTATGTTTTAAGTTATTCTGCAGCAAATTCCATGTAAAGGGAGCAGAATAAACAATATCTGTCCTCATATGTCACCCATCATGGACATGCTCTACATCAAAGCAGATTATTTGTGTCACATTATGTTTTTTTACGTTTGTGTAGTGTTCCCTGGACACAAACCAGTACGAGACATTAAAAAGGAGTTCCACAGTATTGCAGGTGAATGATGTAAACCTTTTGAAATAAAAGATTATGGATTATAATTCTGTTAATGATGGTGCTGCAGCGTCAGAATGGGAGCAGTAGGACTAGGACTTTATCATCCACAGTATTGCACCTAAATGAAATAGATTATGAGTTCAATACCATTTCACCATTAATATTATACTTATGATTAAATATGATATTAATACACTATATTGGAACTTACGCATTCATTCTAGCAGCAATTTTCTCCCACGCAAATTCTCTCTCTTTTGCAGCAGCCGCTGTGTTGTTTTTTTAACTAGCTGTACTGTATGTGCGCATGAGTATTTCCCCCCCGACCGGTTTGTTTGTGGTTGTTACCATGGTGAATCGTAGTATCATGGCTCCATTCATGCTGCCTTTTTATTGTGGTGGTGCACGCGCGGGAACCTACTCCGAGTTGATTGAACCAACTCATATCAGCTGTTCTGAAACCAAAAACTCTGAGTTTCCATGTCAGGGTAAATCAACTCAGAGATCAGGGTCAGACTCAGAGTTTGTTAAACCTCCTTCCTGAAACAGGCCCCTGATGTGTCTCACCTGTTCATCAGCCCTCATGTCACCTGTCCCTCGTTACCTCGTCTATTTAGTTTCTGTCCATCCTGTCTGGGGTCAGATCTCTGTCTGTTGCTCCCTAAGTCTCTCTGTTCCTTGTGTTTTCATTCCCTAGTCTTCAGATTTCTGTTTTGTGGTTGTTGAACTCCTTCAGCCCGCCTCAGGACTCCCTTTTTTATAAGCCGTCTTATTTAATAAATCTTCTAAATCTTCAGCTAAATCCTCCTTTCTGCACGTTTTGGGTTCAAGCCTGTGTGCCTACACATGACAGTGCTCTGCTCTGAAGCCGGGCTAATAAGAAAATGTGCTGAGAGCTTAAATGAGACAAAAGGGGTCTAAATAGTCTCCGGTACATTTCCTGGGATCGATGGTAAGCAGAGCATCTGTAACTATACCTGCAGAGACAGGATGGGGGGTAAATGTCTGGCTGTGAGGAACAGTGAATTAGGGCTGCATGATATTGGAAAAAAAACTTGATGCGCTATTTTTTTTCATGAGATATATATTGCGATATGAAAAAAAGAAATTTTTTTAAAGATGACATAAATAGCACTGGCACTTTAACTGGATGGTAGATCCAATTTTCCTTTTTTGACAACCACTCCTAGTTATTTTTGTATATTTTTAGTAGTATATTATAGTATTGTTTATTCTTTGTATTGTGATTGTTGACTTCTGTTATTGTCATTCCCATTGTACTGTTACTTTTTTGTTGTATACATGTGTATTGGTCTGTCTGTGGTGTCTACATGTTTAGAGAATATGTTGTGACAAGAGTGCAAAATGAATGACCACATGAATTTCCCCTTGTGGGATAATAAAGTTTACCTTGACCTTGACCTTGAGTAGGCCTATCTAAATATCTGTGTGAATGCATGCATAAACTAAAATGTATTTATATAGTGCAACCAATGTAAATTATATATTATTAGCAATACATGCTTAATCAAAATGTCTGTTAAAACAAGGAGCTTGACGCACCAGGATCGAAACAACCACAAGTAGATTAAGTGTTCATAAACCACATAATGGCCAAAAAAAGGCCTAAGTGCCTCAAAGTACCAGACTATGCAAAATCTTTCTTTTCCGACAGTATGTGACAAATTCTAAAAAGTTAGATTTGTGCTCTGAAGATAAACTCTGCCATGACTCTGCCTGGCTGGGGGATTACCGATGAAAATTAGCACTTTTGAGCAAAGTCGGGCACATTTACATTGTTTTAAAAATAAAGAAATCAGAAATCAGACCCTGAATATCCAAATCATCCAAAATGTCTTTGTGGACGTGAAGCAGTGCCATGTGTGGAAGTCTACTCTGAGTGATAGTGCTACGGAGCCAGGTTTTCAGGCAGAGAAAGACCTTTCAGAGCCAGCAGTAGACACTGGTAAACCAACCCAGTCTCATGGCAGCTCGTGAAATGGTCACGTTATTTAATCTATTGATTCGTGAACACGTTTATCTCGGGGGTTTTCGTGGTGGCTAGCACGTTTTTTAAAGTAATGTATTTCAGTGGGAAGCATCTTTCGTGATCACAGCACGACTACAGTGAGTAGTATGAAAAGCCGAAAATCTGCGTAGGGAGGTTGGTCGGGGGGGGGTGGATGGGTCAAACAACACAGGACTTTCACCCAGGAGACCGGGGATCAGGTCCCGCTAAAGGTGTGGACACACCGGGCCGACGGCCGGCCGTTGACAGTAGAGCCAGTCCAGATGACCAGTCTCCCCGAGTTGGTCCAGAGACTGCCTCAGAACACACCAAAGAGACGTAATACGTCTCTATAACAGCAGGCGGCGCTAATCTGTGTTGTTGCCCAAGAAATGAAAACCGGCTGCTGATTGGACGAACGCGTCACATGGGTCTGTTTTCTCCAGAAATTCAAAGCCAGACTGTCATGGCGGCTCGTTTAGAATCTGATCTCATATTGGACTAAAATAGTTCACTGAGACATTACTGGAAACATCTGGAGAGAGAAATAGGCCATGTCTCTCTGTGTGTGTGTGTGGGTGTGTCTCTGTGTGTGTGTCTCTGTGTGTGTGTGTGTGGGTGTGTCTCTGTGTGTGTGTCTCTGTGTGTGTGTGTGTGTGTGTGTGTGTCTCTGTGTGTGTGTGTGTGTGTCTCTGTGTATGTGTCTCTGTGTGTGTGTGTGTGTGTGTGTGTGTGTCTCTCTGTGTGTGTGTGTGTGTGTCTCTGTGTGTGTGTCTCTCTGTGTGTGTGTCTCTGTGTGTGTGTGTGTGTGTGTGTCTCTATGTGTGTGTCTCTGTGTGTGTGTGTGTGTGTGTCTCTGTGTGTGTGTCTCTGTGTGTGTGTCTCTGTGTGTGTCTCTGTGTGTGTGTCTCTGTGTGTGTGTGTGTGTGTGTGTGTGTCTGTGTGTGTGTCTCTCTGTGTGTGTGTCTCTCTGTGTGTGTATGTGTCTCTGTGTGTGTGTGTGTGTGTGTGTGTGTGTGTGTGTGTGCGTGTGTGTGTGTGTGTGTGTGTGTGTCTCTGTGTGTGTGTCTCTGTGTGTGTGTGTCTCTGTGTGTCTCTCTGTGTGTGTGTGTGTGTGTGTGTCTCTGTGTGTGTGTGTGTGTGTGTCTCTGTGTGTGTCTCTCTGTGTGTGTGTGTGTGTGTGTGTGTGTCTGTGTGTGTGTGTGTGTGTGTGTCTCTGTGTGTGTGTCTCTGTGTGTGTGTGTGTGGGTGTGTGTCTGTGTGTGTGTCTCTCTGTGTGTGTCTCTGTGTGTGTGTGTGTGTGTGTGGTGTGTGTCTCTGTGTGTGTCTCTGTGTGTGTGTCTGTGTGTGTGTGTGTGTGTGTGTGTCTCTGTGTGTGTGTGTGTGTGTGTGTGTCTCTCTGTGTGTGTGTCTCTGTGTGTGTGTGTGTGTGTGTCTCTGTGTGTGTGTGTGTGTGTGTGTGTGTGTGTGTGTGTCTCTGTGTGTGTGTCTCTGTGTGTGTGTGTGTGTGTGTGTGTGTGTCTCTGTGTGTGTGTCTCTCTGTGTGTGTGTCTCTGTGTGTGTGTCTCTCTGTGTGTGTCTCTGTGTGTGTGTGTGTGTGTGTGTGTCTCTGTGTGTGTGTCTCTCTGTGTGTGTGTCTCTGTGTGTGTGTCTCTGTGTGTGTGTGTGTGTGTGTCTCTGTGTGTGTGTCTCTGTGTGTGTGCAGTGTCTGAATCTGTCTTCATTTCGGATCAACAAAGATTTTGAGAGACTCTAGTCACCTCATCCTGCTCCCCGTCTCCGAGTGAGTCCCGACTGCCCTGCCGCCGACTGAACACGTCAGGTCGGCCCGAATGAACGCCGACGGCCCCCCAGACGGACGACGGCACGGGACACACCGACCAGACTCGAGTCACCGACCTCGCCAGACTGTCCAACAGCCGATAATCATCCGTGTGTATCAGCATCTTAAGACATTTCGTGTACACAAATCAATAGTTTAAAAATAACGTGACCATTTCACGAACTGCTGTGAGACCTTGTTGGGTAAACAGACACACAAGTGGATCAGCTTTTCCACCTCGGTGAAGAGCCCTCTTTATTGTCATCGTAGTTTTTATTTATTTTTTTAATTTTATTAATTTATTTATTTGACAGAGACATTGCACAACAAATGTGTTGCACAGACCAGAGATAGCTACAAGCTAATTTGCATCTGTAGTCCCTGGGCAGAGGCGAAGTGACAGCAGGTATATACAGGATGGATGATGAGCATTCCTGCTAATAAGTTCATTCACAATATAAAATACAGATAAAATATAGATACAGCAGCTACACAAGGATCACCTCAACAGACATGCAATTTCAATATTTACAGTACATACAATTATTACAGTTTTTTTTTTTTTTACTTTTATTATTGCCTACCTAAAATGTTACCAGTTTTGTATTAATGATCACAAATCTGACCGTCTTTCAACCTTTTTAAAGCTTTGCCACCAGTGCCTATGCTTTAGCCTGGCTGGTAGCAGCTTTCTGCGGTGAAAAATGGCCGGGAGACGTCGTGATAACGTTGCATTAATCAGGTAATTTGTCATTCGTCTTTGCAGCGAACATAAAACACTGACCACTGTAGCTTGACTACCCGTGGAAAAGTATGTGCTTCACTGTATCAGCAGCAGCTTCCGCTTTTCTTTTCTACCGGACCTTGGTTAAAACTTAATGTTCTGAAAGCCCCCTATGGCACCGGTGGTAAATTAGCACCGGGTTTCTGTACCCAACCCTAGGGAGCAGGTAGACGGCAGCATTTTCAAATGTCTCAACTGAACGATGAAACTCTGTTGACTAAAACCTTTGACCTTGCTGAAGTGAAGCATTGATCTCTAACATCCAAACAGGGCATTAAACTCTGAACAACAGCCAGCAATGTCCTCCTCAAAGAAGTCTTTGCTGCAAAGATGGTTTAAAGAGTTAGTTAAAGAGCAGAGTTCATGGACAGGTTGTTCTGTTCCTGCCTGGTTTTAGGAAACAGGAACTTCAGTTGTTTGGCACATTCTGACAAGATTTTATCAGATTCTCAGGAGGGTGACTGTGTTGATATTGTTCCTCAATATGAGAGTTTTTTGTCACTCACACACTGTCAACTTCTTTCTTCTCACACGTTGTAGGTGTGAATTTATATGATAAAAATCAGCCTGTTCTCATGAACCATACGTTTCAAAATGCTATGAAAAGTTAAGCTCTGTAATTCGTATGATTTACAAGTTTTTCTGCTCTTTGCACCACATTGACGGCTGTTGTATAAGAGCACAGCGGGCTTCGTAGGGAGGATGTTGGGGGAATGGGGGGGCGTTGACATGCAGGACTTTAAAGCCAGAGAGCAGAGTTCACTTCCCCGAGAAAACTAAAGACTTTCACCCAGGACAGGCGTGTTCCTTAGGAGTGTAAGAGTAATCTCCGCTGAAATGACCGGCAGCTGGTGGTGCTCTCTACCCGGCTCACAGTCACCGATCGTTGGGTAACTGAACCACCAACGACCGCTGACCTGACCGAGCACCATGGCGAACATCGTAGCTGGCGGCACTAAGCTCTGTAGCGGCTTAAACAGCTAGCAACCGTTGCTCTGTAGCATGGAGCTCTGTAGCAGCTTAAACAGCTAGCAACCGCCGCTCTGTAGCATGGAGCTCTGTAGCAGCTTAAACAGCTAGCAACCGTCGCTCTGTAGCATGGAGCTCTGTAGCAGCTTAAACAGCTAGCAACCGCCGCTCTGTAGCATGGAGCTCTGTAGCGGCTTAAACAGCTAGCAACCGTTGCTCTGTAGCATGGAGCTCTGTAGCGGCTTAAACAGCTAGCAACCGTTGCTCTGTAGCATGGAGCTCTGTAGCAGCTTAAACAGCTAGCAACCGTTGCTCTGTAGCATGGAGCTCTGTAGCAGCTTAAACAGCTAGCAACCGCTGCTCTGTAGCATGGAGCTCTGTAGCAGCTTAAACAGCTAGCAACTGTTGCTCTGTATGGAGCTCTGTAGCCGATGTGAACAGTTGGTGGTCTCCTAGTTTTCATATATCATATGTTTTAGCGTTCATTTGGACCTTTAGCTGGAAGGCCGCGTTGAAAGTGTTCTCATTTACAGCAGAGATTATACTTCTTATGCACACTCAAGGGTTTATATTATACCAGGCTGTATTAGAGAGTCAGAGTCAGAAATGGGATGTCTAAAGATATGGCCATATCTAAAAACATCTCATTTAAAGCTTGCTTGTCAGGTGACTAACATGAAGGTTGTGGAGAGGAAAAGAAACCAGTCTCTCCAGACAATCACAGAGAATATGATCTGATCTATCTTTATTCTTTATGCCAAGTATGAGCTCTTATCCTCTGGAAGAAGATATAGGGTACCCCAATGTAAACTAGGCCTAATTGGGTCTTTTTTTCTTTTTGTGTTTCTTCTACTGGAGTTTAAACATTGTTATTGGGAGGTGTTGTTAACTTATTCCATATCCTCATGTATGTATGTTTAATATTCTACAAGATATTTTTACATTTTGTGAAGACTCTTTCACTCCAAGTGAAATAGTTGAAATTATGAACCTTGGGTCTAGCTGAAGTTATTTCTTGTTGAGAAGACCTCGGTCTCTCATACTGTTTATTTTTAGCAGATAAAGTGAAGAAGGCTATAACACTGTCTGAACCGTGTCTCTTTCTGTCTCCTGAGATAAACTGTTGTTTAGGCTAATGAAAAGAACAGAAGCAGAGGGGAAGGTGAGCAACTATGGCCATGCTAGAAGATACATTTAGAGGGGTGGTTTAACGGAGGTTTTCACTAGATGATGTTTGGATGTTTAGACTTTAGGTTAGAAAGACTTTTTCAGACGGGCTGTGTGTACCTGTGAAACTGTATTTCTCTATACTTTGCAAAATATAATAAATACTCAAAGACCAGACTTTGGTTTAATTCTCAAACAGTCTTTTATTCGTTTCATCTCATATCATTGATATTTATCAAAACCCTGCTGCTAACAAGGAAAACTTCCACCACAGGTTGATATACGTTAATAGAAAGAGACTAAAGGCGAGAAAGATGTGACGGGAATATGGTGGACGCAGACGTGCACATATGTAGCCTGGCAGGTGCTGCGTGTTGTTTGGGGTGTTTGTCTAAATCTAAGACTAAACTTTCACTACATCACTGGATCATAGTTCCATACGTTGTTGCGCTGTTGTTGCTGTCTGTGCAACATCGCTTTGACAAAAGAAAACACGTGTGTAGGCAGTAGCCAACACCTGCTGTATTCAAACTCAACAACAATGGATATGCAAAGGTGTCTTCCACATCGCGTAAAATGCCATCTAACCCACGCCATGGGCTCGTTCAACTCACCATATTACTACTTCTTGCTGGTGATGTAGAACGTAATCCCGGACCGCAACCAACAGTGAAAACACGAACCGGCGTCCTTGAAAACGCCCTGTTTGCAACTCTCCTCAACAACCTGCTCGTAGCCAATGCTGGGCCCGGACTACCGCTGCCTTACACTCCCCTGGCGCTGCCAGGGCAGCCTCCGTTCACTACTCGATCAATGGCCTGTTTCTACTCTCCCCCTGTGCTGCCATGGCTGTCGGTGCCGGTCGCTCGGATGGGGGCCTTTGTTGGCGGCGGTTTGGCGGAGTTCGCTCAGATGGCGCCGTTGGTGGCCTTTGGCCCTGGGCTGCGGACTGTGGTGGAGTCTTCTGGGGTGGCGATGGCCGCTGGCTCGGAGCGTCTGCAGCGGAGTGCTGTGTCTAGCCCGACAAACTTCAGCATCAGTGTTAAGGAGGTCATCTCGTTACAAGAGCGGAATACTGACATCTCCGGTGGTGAGTCCCGAAACATACCGGACCGTCATGATGTAGGCCTAACATTAACTATGCCTTCAATCAGATCTAGGAATCCCGTGATGAAAAAACACTGCAGCGCAAAGTTTTTCCAAACGCTCAATCAGGCTCGAACTGTGTGGGAAGCTCGATGCAAAGCAAAAGGGTTGATTTGGTGGGCATTTAAATATTCGGAGTATGGCAACCAAACATGAACAACTGGAAAACTTGCTTGTAAATTTTAATATTGATTTTCTTGGACTGACAGAGACTTGGTTAACTCGTTCCTCCTGGAGGCCCTTATTGCCATGCCAGGATATGATGTTTTTAGGAAAGACAGAGATCATGGGAAGGGAGGGGGAGTTTTTTATACATGAAAAGTACTATTAAATGCAAACAAATTGAATGGAATAGGTAATCTGATATTGAATGTGTGGGTGTTAATATTTGATGGGGAACTTTAAGGTCAATTGGAATGATAAGGGTGGAAGAAAAAGCTTAAAAACTTAATCTTTAAACTTTTAATCTTACACAGTTAATTGAAAAAACCCAAAAGAATAACTAATCGGTCTGAAACTAAAATAGATTTATTGTTCACAAATAAACCAGAATGAATTACTAAGACCTTAAATCTAATTACAGGGCTGTCGGATCACAATATCATTCTCTGTACCAGGAAGCTAAAATAACATTGTTTTCATTCCTCAGTCACACCCATATGTAAATATGAATCAGTCCCAACTAGTCAACAGGAAAACCTTGGCGCAGCACTGAGAGAGATTGAATGGGACGGGGTCCTCTCTAAAGGAGACCTGGAGAGTGACTGTGACCAATTCACCTCAACAATTAAGAATTCTATGGGGCCCTAGCTCAGAAAGCGGAGCCAAAACAAAAGCAGGGATACATTGCCCTGGCTTGATGAAGAGTGTAGGAAACTTATGAAGGAAAGAGATCAATTACTGAAACAATCTTTAAAATCAGGTCTCACAACACACCAACAAAAATTTACCTCATTAAGAAACAAAGTAATAAAAAGGCTGAGACAAGCTAAAGCCAAGTTTTTCATTGATACTATTGAAGTGGCAAGAGGAAATGGAATGAAGATATGGCAAACCATCAACAAGCTGATTGGCAGAAAACTAAATCATAAGTATAGCATGAAATGTAAACTATGCATTTCAATGGGAAGCATATGTCGTGGTCACAGCACGTCTACGGTCTACTTTTTTCCTTAACCCAACCTCCTCCATCCTGTTATTGTCACACGTCACCCGCGGCCGTGTCCCGGCGTGTGAGGCATCCTCCCACGGGGTGTGGTGTTTGCTTTCCCCATTAATCTCTCTATAGACCATTTCGTGCTGGCCACCACGAAATAAACGACAAAAATGTCCCTGTGAACATGTATCAATAGATTAAAGATACGTCACCTGAACTAATTGTTGGAGAACCCCTGATCCATTTTGATGGTGTTGAATGCCGAGCTTTGGTCAACAAAGAGCATCCTGATGTAGGTGTCAAAAAAGGCTCAAAATGGAGCCTCTCGACACAAACCCCTTCAGTTGGTCATTAATTAGAGATTCTAATTTAGTACCTGTGACAGACATCACCTCCCGTTTGTATGGGTCCAACATGCACCATTTTCCAAATGCTGTGAACTATACCGGAGGAAATTTAAAAACATTTGAGTTATTTGCTCTGAGATACAGGCTGACGTCTTAAATAAAGTGAAGCACTGATCTCTAGCATACATTCCCCCATGTCATCGGTGTCATATTAGCACCGGGTTTCTGTACCCAACCCTAGGGAGCAGGTACACGGCAGCATTTTCAAATGTCTCAACTGAACGATTGAAACACTGTTGACTAAAAGTTTTGACCTTGCTGAAGTGAAGCATTGATCTCTAACATCCAAACAGGGCATTAAACTCTGAACAACAGCCAGCAATGTCCTCCTCAAAGAAGTCTTAGCTGCAAAGATGGTTTAAAGAGTCTTTGCTTGCTGCTAACCGTTAGCTTAGCAGAGTTCATGCACAGGTTGTTCTGTTGCCTGCCTGGTTTTAGGAAACAGGAACTTCAGTTGTTTGGCACATTCTGACAAGATTTTATCAGATTCACAGGAGAGTGACTGTGTTGATATTGTTCCTCAATATGAGAGTTTTTTGAGAAAGACTTTCAGCTGCATTACATCACACTGTCAACGTCTTTCTTCTCACACATTGTACATAAGAACTTATACAATAAAAATCTTCCTGTTCTCATAAACCATATGTTTCATAAAGTTATGGAAAGTTAAGCACTATAATTCGTATGGACCATATTGACGGCTGCTGTATAAGAGTAGGGAGGATGTGGGGGGTGGGGGGTGTTTCCCTGCCCAGAAACCCATATGCCCATCGGACCACCTGCCTGTAGGCTGTGTATCGGAATTACCTAGAGTAATGATAAGGTTGCAATCTTGACATTAATAATCCTGTTAACATAGTCAATACGATCAATAAACCCTCAACTAGTGCCCATTAGGCATCCACCTCTCGACAACACACGCTGTCCACCGCCGACGCCATAGCCTCACAATGTCCACACAAGCACCTAGCCGACAAAACGATTATCAGCCATCAGAGAAACCCTTGCCTCTCTTCCTAATCTGCCCCTTCCTCCCTCCCTCTTGCAGGCTAAACCGCGTACTGGATTTTTATGGACATTGTGAGATGATTGTTAGACTTTTGTTATTGTAGCCCAAGTATTGGCATTATTTATGTATATTGTTATGGCATGGTCATTAGTCACTGTAGCTAGGTCAATGTTACTAGTGCTAACCCACTTGGATGGACTGCACAGTCCCCGTCTCAGCATTAAAATCTTAGGTTGTAGAATATGAGAAGACAAAACATTGCTGGCTTACATTAAGACAATCTACATATATGTTTAATCAAGAACAAGGTCGACAGTGTGTTTACTAAAGCAGATTTATTGTATAACACCAAGGTACTAGCCTAGATGAACCAGTGTTAGCCACCGTGCTATAGTAACTCACCAAGTCACTTGCCCGATTCGCCACTGGTTTTGTTGACACCATGACTCTACTTCTCTCCTCTGCCCATTGTTCCTCCCCCTGATCTCCCCCCTAATCTCCCTCTGGCTTCAATCTCGCCTAGGAGGCTCATAATTATAGGCCTATGGGCAGTGGTGTAGTCTAGTTTTTTGTAGTGAGTATACTGTCATTTTTTCCCTCCAAGCATTAGACTCGCCCCATAGTTTTTTTTGTAACACAAACACGTAAAGCATCAGCCTCATCTGGCTCATTTTCTGTAGTTTCTGTAATGTTACCGTCTGCTGCAGTCACTCAAAGTGGCAGAATAGCTTCAGGGGCAGGTTTACCAAAACGCTGAAAGAGTGTAGTTTAAATTTGCTTTTGTTTTATATATTTATTTCAGTGATTCACATTAGTTCATTTCAAATATCTTGAAAATGACCGCCGAGCAACAGTATTGTTCCTAGGTGAGTCCCAACACAGACCAGGTGAATTTATGAACGTAGCCTGAGTGTGAAAGTTCTCTCAAAGAACAATCATTGTTACGTAACGGTATCCTTGCTTTTTTGTAAGTATACTGAAAAGTATACTGGTATACTGAAATCCTTGACCTTTCCTAGTGGATATACTCTGTACACCTGTGTATCACGTAGACTACACCACTGCCTGTGGACCATAGTCATGCCTAGTGATTTATAAATGCAGAAGTTATTTAATCACAATTTTATCTCAAAATATCGTTCATGGCATAGTTATGTATTTCTCCAGTTTTGAAAAATCTAGTTGTTCATCATCAATATAAACTATGCTATATAGGGGTGTCCGACCTGCATGTTGCTCTTTAATCTGGAAATGCTATAATCAGAAAAAGGTTTTATTCTAAATATCCAACCAGAAGATGCTGTTAACACATTCAGAGTAATAGTGGAATATAAAGTGCATGTAAACATTCTCAGTGTAGCTGCTGACTCACAACAACACAGCATGAGTCTGATATTTCCTAACTTCTCTTCTGATTAAATGTGTACGTGTCTGAACCTTTGACCTGTAACCATAGAAACTGTTTATTCTAATGTATCTGATCAGTGGGTGTAACGCCTGAACCTGTAGCTGAATGTTTACCGTATATGGAGATGATATTCAGCTGTTTGTTTCAGAGACAACCCCTCTCTGTGGGAGGATATAAGACTGAGATATTATTTCATTTCTCAGTCTGAACATTCTTCAGATTCTTCATCGTGTCAGAGTTCTGCTCTTCTTTATCTTCAGACTTTGTTCAGTTTAGATTTTACATTTCTACATTTTTGGATCTTCATACCTGAAACTTTCTCCACCAACTCTTCGGTAAGAGACTCTGACTCTTCTCCAACTTTTATTATTTATTCACCTTCTTTAATGTTTATTTCAATGATTTGTTTTTTTGTTTTTTTCCAACATTTTTGTCACTTTTTTAACATTGTTGTCACATTTTCAATTTTGTTTTTCAATTTCTGTTGTTGTTTTTTGGAAAAAAAATGTGATGTTTTTCTTAACGATTGTTTTTCCTTGAACATTTTAGTCACTTTTGTAACGTTTTGTTGACAATTTATGTTAACATTAAAAATAATACAATTTACACAAAAAATAAAAATAAATGTCAATGTTTTTTTGTTTTGTTTTTTTTGACGATTTTTTTTTCCCCACAACAATTTAGTCAATTTTTTGTCAACAATTTTTTTGGACATTTTTTGTCCTTTTTTGATTGTTTTCTAAAGAACCTTGAAGATAACTGTTACAACTGTGATGTAACGTAGTGTTCTGTATAATCTTAGTAATGAAGTGTGTTATCATGTGATATTCCAGGTATCTCTCCTGCTGCTGACTCTAGAACTCATCTCTCTCCTGTCATTCAGGTAAATATACTTTAGATTATTATTCTCTCTTTAACACATTTAAACTTCTCTGATTGGTTTAGATTCTGTTTCAGCTGCAAAGACAAATTATTTTCAGTTTGATGGTCTCAAATGTTTCTCTGTCTGCCGTATTCTAACTGCATCAGGATGTTTATTTATGAGTTTTGCAGAACTCGATTCATGAAACTAAAACCATATGGTAGGTAAGGAGTCCACAGAAAAAAGCCAAATCTGGTTTCCCATCAACTAAAAGTTCTGTTGTTGCTGCTGACAGACTCAGATTATTATTCTAAGTGTCTGACAACATTATGGAAAGGATCCCTACAGAGATAGAGCTTTTAGTTAAAGAGTAAGATCCTTTTAGTTTAACATGAAACAGCCCCAAAATCACCATCACAAAACCCACCAGACTCCATGTAAATAATCACTACTTTTATCATTGTAAAATACACTTCATTCAAAGTGGACGAAAACTAAATAAAACTACCAAAAGCCATCTTGGTTCATCTTTCCACTGTTCCAACAATCACCACTCTGGCTTCGTTGAAATAAACCCTTAATTCACCCTATTACATGTAGAGATATGCTGGCTCTATACACGCTAAAAGTCCTGATTATTTACATGGAGTCTGGTGGAGATATGCTGGCTCTATACATGCTAAAAGTCCTGATTATTTACATGGAGTCTGGTGGAGATATGCTGGCTCTATACATGCTAAAAGTCCTGATTATTTACATGGAGTCTGGTGGAGATATGCTGGCTCTATACACACTAAAAGTCCTGATTATTTACATGGAGTCTGGTGGGTTTGGTGATTTCGTGGTTAGGATTAGGTACTCAATCTTTTATTTCTCACCTTCAATGTTTTTTCTACGATTGTTTTATGCTTTTTCCAAAAGTTTTGTCACTTCTTTTACATTTTGGTCGCATTTTCAATTTTATTTAAAAAGTTTTTTGTTGGTTTTTGGACAACTTTTTGGACTTTTTCGTGTTGTTGTTTTCGCTTTTTGGAGAACAAAAAAAGAAATTGTATTTAGGGTTACAAAAGGCGAGAAAATGTCAGAAAAAGCAACAACTTCGAAGAAAAACTCCAGAAGGCGACAGAAATGTTGAAATAAATTGTCCAAAAAAAACCTAAATAAGCAACAAAAATATTTTGAAAAAGGATAAGAAAAGAAGAAAAGAAAAGAAGCGACAAAAACGTCATTGTGGGGGATGTAACCACTAATGTCTGTTAGATACATGTTAGATATGTCAGAGTAAAGTCTCTAACAGCTTTTATATGATAATATAAATAGATGTTAGATATGTCAGAGTAAAGTCTCTAACAGCTTTTATATGATAATATAAAGAGATGTTAGATATGTCAGAGTAAAGTCTCTAACAGCTTTTATATGATAATATAAAGAGATGTTAGATATGTCAGAGTAAAGTCTCTAACAGCTTTTATATGATAATATAAAGAGATGTTAGATATGTCAAATAAAGTCTCTAACAGCTTTTATATGATAATATAAAGAGATGTTAGATATGTCAAGTAAAGTCTCTAACAGCTTTTATATGATAATATAAATAGATGTTAGATATGTCAAGTAAAGTCTCTAACAGCTTTTATATGATAATATAAAGAGATGTTAGATATGTCAAGTAAAGTCTCTAACAGTTTTTTTTATATGATAATATAAAGAGATGTTAGATATGTCAAGTAAAGTCTCTAACAGCTTTTATATGATAATATAAAGAGATGTTAGATATGTCAAGTAAAGTCTCTAACAGCTTTTATATGATAATATAAAGAGATGTTATATATGTCAGAGTAAAGTCTCTAACAGCTTTTATATGATAATATAAAGAGATGTTAGATATGTCAAATAAAGTCTCTAACAGCTTTTAAATGATAATATAAAGAGATGGTAGATATGTCAGAGTAAAGTCTCTAACAGCTTTTATATGATAATATAAAGAGATGATAGATATGTCAGAGTAAAGTCTCTAAAAGCTTTTATATGATAATATAAAGAGATGTTAGATATGTCAGAGTAAAGTCTCTAACAGCTTTTATATGATAATATAAAGAGATGGTAGATATGTCAGAGTAATGTCTCTAACAGCTTTTATAACTCTGTGTTCTCCAGATCAACATGAAGATCTCTATCTTTGCTGGTGTTCTGCTGCTCTCTGCTGCCGTGCTCTCTATGGACAGAGGTGACAAAGTGAAGCACGATGTTGCATGGTTTACAAACCAGCACATCGCTGAGAAGATGAATGAAGATGCGACTGTACCAGCGTGATTAAAGGCAGAGGAATCATGAAGGACAACGGCAGCTGTAAGTGGTCCAACACCTTCATCATAGCGTCGTTGGAAGCTGTGGCAGCCGTCTGTAAAACAACAGAACCAGTGAAACCTAATAGTAATCTGCATCAAAAGCACAACGACCTTTGACCTTATTGACTGCACACAGGCGAAGGAAATGGCTGCACAGAAAGCCAAACCTCCCAACTGTCCGTACAAGAAAGGTGATTTCATTAACAACAGGAAGATTGTAATCGGATGTGATAAATACGGTCCTGTTCACTTTGAAAAGTTTCTGTAATCTGTTACTTTCTGATGTATCAGAGTAATCTATTACTACCTAATGAACCAGAGTAATCTGTTACTACCTGATGAATCAGAGTAATCTATTACTACCTGATGAACCAGAGTAATCTGTTACTACCTGATGAATCAGTGTAATCTATTACTACCTGATGAACCAGAGTAATCTGTTACTACCTGATGAATCAGAGAAACTTGTGTCTCCTGTTGAATAAAACACATGTTGACAGTTTAACTCTGGGTCTGTTTTTAATGTCATCATGTTCACTCATTCATAAAGAAGATAACAGATCAATATAATATTAATAAATTTGTTTGTAAAGCACCTTTCACACATTAAATGCAGATCAAAGTTTTTTACAAACTAAACTCTAAAGAGACATACAGAAGATATATTTATGTTCATATGAATAGAATAAAACAATAAAGTTAAAAAGGTGCAGGAAAAAAAGCAGTAAAAATGGCAGTTAAATAACATACTCAAAAAAAAGATGTACAACTAAATGAAGTCCTTTCAGAGGAAACATCAGCCAAAGCGCAAAACAGGTGATAAATAAATCTAAAAGAGACTCTAAAGTCACTAAATAAATAAAATATATATAATATAAAAAAAATATAATAGAGTATATATATATATATATATATATAAAATAAAATATATAAAAGAGGAAGGTTATTTGCTATCCCTCCTGTTGTCCTCGGGTCAAATTGGACCCGTTTTCAAAAAGTTTCTACATCAGAAATTTGGGTTTTCTTTCAACCAAAATGCCCAAAAGAAATAATGTGGATGGTTCCCTACGGTGTTATTAATTAAATGATCAGTTCACTACTTTCATTGAATTTGGGGGTTTTATTAAATTTTATAGCATTTGAAAAATAAACATTGAAAGAAGTGACAAAAATGTCGGTAAAAGCTCCAGAATCTTGGGGGAGAAAACATAAAAAATAAAAAATGGTACAGAAGAAGTCGACAAAAACATTGAAAAGAAGTGACAAAAACATCGGGAAAAGCAACAAAAGTGTCGAAAAAGACACTTTTGTAAATCCCAAACCTAGAAAAACTAAGTTGGTCGAAGGAAGACAACACAAGAGTTAAAACACAGAAACAAGTCTTTCAGAGCATGATTCATCCTCCTGTCCACTCATATTTATCCACATAAATCCTGATTATTGTATGAAAATAATTGTTAAACATATGCAAGATAAACAGAAGGTGTAAGACATAGATTAGATTAGATTTAACTTTGTCATTGTGCAGAGTTCAAGTACAAAGACAACGAAATGCAGCTAGCGTCCAACCAGAAGTGCAAAATATGATATACAAAGTATAGACAGGACAAGAAATATAGTGCAGTGTAGAGTGTAGTATACAGTTGGTTAGGAGAAGGTGGTTTAGAGTAATATAAATTAAATATAAATATAGGCAGTGTATTACCAGTTACCTTATAAGAGAAGAATAAATATGACAATATGTGTGATATGTAATATGAACAATGTATGAACAACATGTACAGATATGTGCAATGTAGTAGCAGTGACATTATAATAGTAGCAAGAATAATATTGATATATGCAGTGTATTAACAGAATAAATATGGATATTCAGTATGAACATACAGTAATTTATAAGAGTAGTAAGAATAAGTGTATGTGCAGGATGAATAGTATGAAGAGCAGTAGAATATGGCAATATATATGTGTAGTTACAGTGTTTACATTTGTCAATAAATAGAAGACTATGGGTGCGATAGGGTGGTGCACTTATCCGGGGGTGGGGGGGTCTGGGGATATATGAGTCTACTATACATATTACATGTTATAAGGGTTAGATGGTTGCAGCTGGGTGACAGAAATACATTATTAATGAGGACAATAATCTCTAAACTGTAAACAGAGCAGAGCTAAGGGCTGCTGTGCACATTGACACACGAGGACATCAGTCAACAGCATCACTTCATCCATTATTTCATAAGATGAAAGTTGAGTTATGTTTTCTCTGTCAAATTTATAACTATAGACTTTAGTTTTGCTGTTTAAATGTCCCCTGATAGGCCGATTAGCTGCAGGGCCATTACTGTGCACATGGAAACCTTTAGTAACTGACAGCAGCCTCTCTCATTAAAGTACATCTTTAAAGAAAGTGGCGGTTAGCTCAGTTGGTAGAGCGGGTGCACACATACAGAGGGTCCGGGGTTTGAATCTGAACTGTGACTGTTTTCCTGCATGTCTCCCCCCCTCTCTCCTCTTTCATAACTCAGCTTTCCAGTCCAATATAGGCAGAAATGCCCAAAAATGTAAAAAATAAATATAGATATAGATATATCTATATCTATATCTATATATCTTTAAAGAAAACACTCATACACATAACTACAATACATCATTTAACAAGCAATCACCTACAGAGACTGTAGAGGGGGGAGTCATTCATCTGGGTGGATGATTTAAGGTAATTGATTCAGATTCTCACAACAATATTAATAATTTCACACATAATAATTCCAAATAATCATATCTGTATAATAATATAGTGACTTTAAGCTAAAGACATATTGAAAGAAGCCATGAGGGGTGAACATGTAACTTGTTTCAGACAAGTTACATGTCTAAATGAACCAGTGAATAAAACACATGTGACAGTTTAACTCTGGGTTTTTAATGTCGTCATGTTCACTCATTCATAAAGTAGATAACGTGGATAAAACTACAGATCAATATAATAGCAATAACAACAACTGTTTTAGTTTTAACTGTAAGAAAACATCTGTTTTTCTTGATTTGAGTTTTATTAACACACACACACACAGACACACACACAAACACTCACACACACACACTCACACGCACTCACACAGACACTCACATACAAACACACACACACACACACACACACACACACACACACACACAGACACACTGACACACACTCACACAGACACACACACAGACACACTGACACACACTCACACAGACACATACAAACACACACACACACAGACACACTGACACACACAGACAGCTCTTTTTCAACAAGCTCTTCTTGTTAAAAAGGGACCAATGAAGAGAGATGAATGTGTGTGTGTGAGGATGAGTTGAGGATTGTTCCACCAGATGGAGCCCTGACTCTCTTACACAGTTTAGATTCTGTCAGAAACAAGAACACACTGAACACAAGTGGAGCACTAACTAAAATAATCTGTTCACCTTTTCAAAGTAACAGCAGTTGTGGTACTCTGCACTCATAGTTGGTTTTTCCTGTTTTATTTAGTTAATTCAGTCCCTGTTTCCCTGTTATTTTCTCATGGTTGTGTGTTACCAGTTCTCTGTGTCCTCTCTGTTTAGTTTTACTTCTATCCTTGTGTATGTTTCATTCTCCAGTTTCCTGTTTTACTTTGTAGTGTCTGTTGTTCTTGTGTCATGTCTTGTTCTACTTCCTGTCTTGTGTGTTTTCCCTCCTCTGTGATTGGCTGCTCTGCCCTGCACCTGTTCATCAGCCCTCATGTCACCTGTCCCTCGTTACCTTGTCTATTTAGTTTCTGTCCATCCTTTGTCTGGGGTCAGATCTCTGTCTGTTGCTCCCTACGTCTCTCTGTTCCTTGTGATTGATTCCCTAGTCTTCAGATTTCTGTTTTGTGGTTGTTGAACTCCTTCAGCCTTCCTGCCTCAGGACTCCCTTTGTTATTAGCCGTCTTATTTAATAAATCTTCTAAATCTTTCATTAAATCCTCTGTCCCCTGTTGCCGGGGCCTCTCTGTCCCCTGTTGCCGGGGCCTCTCTGTCCCCTGTTGCCGGGGCCTCTCTGTCCCCTGTTGCCGAAGCCTCTCTGTTTCCACCAGGCCTCTTTAGGTGTTTCTCAATGTCAAGGAAGGATCCTTCAAAGCCAGAATTTGGAGGATGCTACGTCATCGACGTCCGTCGAAGGACCGTTCTGATGTCGAGGATCCTCCGAATCCCACCAAGGACTGAGTCCTTCGTTCGGAGAAATCCCCATAGACGGCAAAGGATGCATATGTATCCTTGGCTCCCATATCACCCACAATCCTTTCGCGGCTTTGCCGGCTTGTTTAAAAAATTAAATGGCGGACCTAAGCGGGAGTTGGAGCGGCATCGCTGACGGCGAAATAATCATTTAAACGTAAGTATCTTTAGCGTTTGCCGTACATGTTTCATCACCGTTAATGTTTTAAACCAATGTAAAGCTTAACGCTTTAATGCTGGTATGGATTTCTATAGTAATTAGGTAGATACACCCGAGCTAACGTTAAGCTAACTGAACCTATCATTAACATTAGGCTGTTAGCTAGCTAGCTAGCGGTCTTTTTTAGTGCCATTTGTGTTTTTAAAGTTTAATGTCCGGTGGCATTTTAATCTCTTTTATATGTTGTTACTCTATATGCGTAACGTTAGCAGAGATTTAGAAATGTGTGTGTTTATCAGTTGTAGCTGCAGGGTGGTAGGTAACGCTGCACCTTATTTACTTCACTATCAACGTTACATGAAGGCTAAAATGTATGAGTAGTTTCCCATGTAAAAAGTATAACGTTTTATAGCATTCATAATGGTAAACATATTTTTCTTGTGTTTTGCTGTCTTTTAACAGGGACAAACTGAGGAGGTCACTGAGGATGGGAAAGCCAAAGACAAGCAGGGAGACAAGAGGCCAAAGAGAGATGAATAGCTAGATTATTTGCTAAAGCCTTTTAGAGATTGGCATTCTGAAAATAAATGCATTAAATGAACTAGTTTGTCTGTGTCATTACGTTTTTGGGTGTTTATATAATATAAACTGTTTTTCAATGTCTATTATTAACTGAATCATTATATTCAGATGGTATCTGTTTCAATAACTTGTAAGGTATAGAAGCTCTAAAAAGACATTAACGAAACGTATCTCTTATTATAACATTTATTCAAACATTACTATATACTGTACACAAGTATATTCAACAAGAAGCGGTGATCAGACTCAGCTGCTGATGATGGTGGTTCCAGACTGCAGACAGAAGGAGAAAGCTTTAGGTTAGTCCAGTAGTTATCCAACCTGTCCTGGTAAGATTAGGTTAGTCCAGTAGTTATCCAACCTGTCCTGGTAAGATTAGAATTGTATCACAAATATATGTAAGCATACTGTAACATTAAGGTACTTCATGTAACTGTGTAGTGGTCTTCATCATGGTCTTAACTGACAACTGTTGACCATTTAACACACTTACACCTAGCTACCTTTACTGTGTTAGTGGGTGTTTATCAATGGTGTTATTATGACTTTTCATATGTTGGTTGTAGCCTTGTTGCTTGTGTGTCTATAGTACTATTTAACCTTTCTCACTTGCAGTTTACTGCATATCATACTGCCTGTGGTAGGTCATTAGCTGGTAGTGTTTACCTTGTTGTAGTTGCTGATCATATTTTGCACTGCATTTGTTTGAAAGCTAGAAGCTACTGGACGATGAGCTAATGTTACATGCAGTAAACTACAAGCTATTGTAAACAACTACTGTAAGCTTAATGTAATTAAGATTAATTAATGCAATTCTCCTTACCAGTTAAGTGTTATGACAACTACAAACATGAACTCCCACGAATTTTTAATTTTATTGACATGGGATAAATAAGAGAAAACGACTATTGCTTACATTAAAGCCTATCAGTGTCGGTAACGTTACCTACCTTGGCACGTTGCGGCAAAGTTGCCGACAGAATATTCTCCTCCTGCAAGCAGACTGACGCTGATTCACCTTCTCAACAAAAAAATTGAACTTCACAGTTCCACATCCATTTCGAATTGACATTTCATCCAGTGTTTTGAAATGCAGCGCGGAAGTGAAGGCGGCGAAACATTTTCAATGACGCAAGCACGCAATGACGTGCACTTGCTAGCCTGTTCCAATGTACATGCTCTCCGAATGCTCAGGAGGAGCCTGGCCTAGCCTCTGAAGGATCCTTCCTCTGAAGGACTAGTCCTACCAAGGACGGATCCTTGACATTGAGAAACGGCTTATGTCCCCTGTTGCCGAGGCCTCTCTGTCCCCTGTTGCCGAGGCCTCTCTGTCCCCTGTTGCCGGGGTCTCTCTGTCCCTTGTTGCCGGGGCCTCTCTGTCCCCTGTTGCCGGGGCCTCTCTGTCCCCTGTTGCCGAGGCCTCTCTGTTTCCACCAGGCCTCTCTGTCCTCTGTTGCCGAGGCCTCGCTGTTTCCACCAGGCCTCTCTGTCCCCTGTTGCCAAGGCCTCTCTGTCCCCTGTTGCCGAGGCCTATCTGTCCCCTGTTGCCGAGGCCTCTCTGTCCCCTGTTGCCGGGGCCTCTCTGTCCACTGTTGCCGAGGCCTCTCTGTTTCCACCAGGCCTCTCCGGCCCTCTGTTTCCCCCAGGCCTCTCTGGCCCTCTGTTTCCCCCAGGCCTCTCTGGCCCTCTGTTTCCCCCCTGGCCTCTCTGGCCCCTCTGTTTCCCCAGGCCTCTCCGGCCCTCTGTTTCCCCTGGCCTCTCCGGCCCTCTGTTTCCCCCTGGCCTTTCCGGCCCTCTGTTTCCCCCTGGCCTCTCCGGCCCTCTGTTTCCCCCAGGCCTCTCCGGCCCTCTGTTTCCCCCAGGCCTCTCCGGCCCTCTGTTTCCCCCAGGCCTCTCTGGCCCTCTGTTTCCCCAGGCCTCTCTGTCCCCTGTTGCCGAGGCCTCTCCGGCCCTTGTTTCCCCAGGCCTCTCTGGCCCTCTGTTTCCCCAGGCCTCTCCGGCCCTCTGTTTCCCCAGGCCTCTCTGGCCCTCTGTTTCCCAGGCCTCTCTGTCCCTGTTGCCGAGGCCTCTCCGGCCCTCTGTTTCCCCAGGCCTCTCCGGCCCTCTGTTTCCCCAGGCCTCTCCGGCCCTCTGTTTCCCCAGGCCTCTCTGGCCCTCTGGCCTCTCCGGCCCTCTGTTTCCCCAGGCCTCTCTGGCCTCTGTTTCCCCAGGCCTCTCCGGCCCTCTCTTTCCCCCAGGCCTCTCCGGCCCTCTATGCTCTCTGTTTCATGTGCCACAGTGCCCCCAGTCCCTAGTGCCCTCGGTTCCCTGTTTCCAATGACCTTTTCCCCATGGACTCTCTGTCTCCTCCGGACTCTCTCGCCCTTCTTGGGTTGTTTTCTGTTTGGTTTTTTAGTCGTCTGGTATGAGTTGTAGGAGTTGTTATGGTTTGGGTATTTTACCTGGTATTTTGTTCTGTTTCTGTTGTATGGTTTGTGGAATTCTGTAGGTATCCTGTTTTGTATATTCCCGTTGTGCATATTTCTGTTGTTGGTTATGTATATTTCTGTGTTCCTGTTTTCCTATTCCCCTGTTCATTGTGTGTTTCTGTTTGTCCTGTTTTAACTGTGTATTCCTGTTTGTTGGTTATTATGTTCTGTTTCCTGTTTTATTTTGATAGTCTAGTTTTCTGTCTTGTCGTGTCTTGTTTTACTTCCTGTGTTTTCCCGCCTGTTTTGATTACCCTGTCTCCCCTAATGTGTTTCACCTGTTGTATCACCTGTCCCTCGTTTCTTCATTACCTCATGTATTTAACCCCCGTGTTCCCTTTGTCTCGTGTCAGATCATTTTGAGTTTGTTCCTGCCTGTGTGTTGCTGTCAGTCTGTTGTTCATGATTCGCCTATTGCTTTTGCTTTTGGTTTTTCCCTGCGTGACTTTGAGTGTTTTACAGTCGTTGTACTGCCATTTTCTGTTGGATTTAAAACCTCAAGTTTAAACCATCTCTGCCTGCCTGCCTCTCCCTGCATTTGGGTCCTCTATCTCCCGCTAACCACAACAATCTCACTGTTTCTCTAATCTCAACCCATTAGTGGGCCGTGAACTAGTGGGCCGACAAGTTCTATCAAGTTAAGAATAACTTAACAAGAATTTTAGTTGAGAACAATCATAAAACACAATAGAAAATGTGCAGTATATAACAGACAGATCATGGAAATAACATACGGCTGAAAGCACGGAAATTATCTGCTGTTCTGTAACAAGTATGACTAGGTGGGCCCTCCGGGTAGAATTGGTTGAGAACCAGTGGCATATGTAATAGGTCATAACAATAACATTGTAACATCTCCACCCCTACTTTGCCATATTTGGCTCCTGTTTCCACCAATGCCTTTGCCACTTTATGAAAGCCATGGCCTTCGACCAGGGAGAACGGCCTGTGGTCGGTGGCCGACATCCGGGCCAGCTTGCCCACTAAGAGTGTTTTGTCAGTCTCTGGCACCATCCTTTTCAAACTTTTTAGAAATCAAAGGCTGCGTGCTGCTTGTCGGCCTCCTGTAGCAGGCGAGGCTATGCCGCTGTAGCCCGCTAGTACCACTCTCCGTCAGATATTTAATGATTGTGTGGCAGTCTTTACATGCAACATAATTTGTTGTGGTTTTGTTTACTGACACCCTTCAAAATTTGATTTGCAACAGCTTCTTTCCAGAATCCATTTTGCCGACTCTCGGTGCACTAGTCACTGACGCTGATTGATTGGCTTGTAAACAGAGCAGCTGCTTTGTCTTGCTCTGATAGGCTACTCTGCGGCTAGCAGTAGCCAATCAACAAATGTATTGTGAGTTGTAAGCTGCTTTTTTTTTTTTTAAACGAAATGCCTTGCACTCATTGCATTGCAGCATCATTTTTATTTTAATCTCCAACTCCTTCCTGCTCCCACCGCCTCCTGTTGATTTCAATGCTCTATCCGTCCCTATCACGTTACTACAACAGTGAGAATGACTCCCGTACTGCATACAGGTACTTGCATACAGGGCCACGTACGGATCAGCCCCAGCTTACATCCAGGACATGGTCAAACCCTACACCCCAACCCGCCCACTCTGCTCTGCATCAGCCAACCTGCTTGCTGCCCCCCCACAGCGAGGGAGAACTAATCACTCAACGAAATCCTGACTGTTTGCTGTCCTGACATGTTAGACACAAGAGATATTACATTACTTCCACATTACAGTATGATACTGTATGACATTGAAACAGTAAGATACTGTGAGATTTTAGCTGTAAATGTACATCAAAGGTTTCAACTTGATCTCACAGAATTCCGTGAAATGAACACGCCCCTTAACAAGCCTGATCCGCACCTCTCTCTAAGCTAGCCTGCCTCTCTTAGCTATGCTATTATAATTCTAGACTACCGGGAAGTTCCTTCCTTCCCACGACACACTGAGCTGCTCTCTCATCTCTGTTTTCACTTGTTTCCTTTTTGTATGCATCCTGTCCCAGAACTGCTTGTTACTAACCTAGCTCTGGGGAATTTATTAATTAATTAATTCCTCGTCATCTTCTCATTGACTTTCCATTGGCATAGTTTTCCATGGTGGACATCAGTGGTGGCCTAAAGGTTAGAGAAGCGAGCTTGTGACCGAGAGGTCGCCGGTTCAATCCCCAGACTGTCAAGATAAGCTTGTCCCTCCGTCATCACCACCACTGAGGTGTTCTTGAGTAAGGCCCCAGTGGAGCTGCTCAGTGGCAGCAGACTGCGGTGGTACTGGGCAGCTTCCAGTATGAATGTGATCAGAACCAGAGATAGAAGTGTAGAGAGGATGGGTCACTCTGTTGTAGATATTAAACCAGAGATAGGAGTGTAGAGAGGATGGGTCACTCTGTTGTAGATATTAAACCAGAGATAGGAGTGTAGAGAGGATGGGTCACTCTGTTGTAGATATATAAAACCAGAGATAGGAGCGTAGAGAGGATGGGTTACTCTGTTGTAGATATTAAACCAGAGATAGGAGCGTAGAGAGGAGGGGTCACTCTGTTGTAGATATAAAACCAGAGATAGGAGCGTAGAGAGGATGGGTCACTCTGTTGTAGATATTAAACCAGAGATAGGAGCGTAGAGAGGATGGGTCACTCTGTTGTAGATATTAAACCAGAGATAGGAGTGTAGAGAGGATGGGTCACTCTGTTGTGAATATAAAAACAGATTTCTTTCTATTATACACACACATTACACACACACGTTACACACACACACACACACACATTACACACACACACGTTACACACATTATATACACACGTTACACACACACACACACACACAGACACACACATTATACACACACACATTATACACCCACATTACACACACACACATACACAAACACACACACACACACATTATACACCCACATTATACACACACATGTTACACATATTATACACACACACACACACACATTATACACACACACACACACATTATTTACACACACCCACATCATACACACACACACACATTATACACACACACACATTAGACACACACATTACACACATTAAACACGCACACACATATATATATACACACACATTATATACACACACGTTACACACACACTCACATTATACACACACAGACCCATTCTGAACTCCCTGGTATGTATGAACTCAGTGAGCTGTGGGGTGTTAGCCTGTTAGCTCCTACCTGGTATCTGAGCAAGTAATTATCACCTGATGAACCAGAGTAATCTATTACTACCTGATGAATCAGAGTAATCTGTTACTACCTGATGAATCAGAGTAATCTGTTACTACCTGATGTATCAGAGTAATCTGTTACTACCTGATGAATCAGAGTAATCTATTACTACCTGATGAATCAGAGTAATCTATTACTACCTGATGAATCAGAGTAATCTGTTACTAGAGCAATCTGTTACTACCTGATGAATCAGAGTAATCTGTTACTAGAGTAATCTGTTACTACCTGATGAATCAGAGTAATCTATTACTACCTGATGCATCAGAGTAATCTATTACTAACTGATGAATCAGAGTAATCTGTTACTAGAGTAATCTGTTACTACCTGATGAATCAGAGTAATCTGTTACTACCTGATGAATCAGAGTAATCTATTACTACCTGATGCATTAGAGTAATCTATTACTACCTGATGAATCAGAGTAATCTGTTACTACCTGATGAACCAGAGTAATCTATTACTACCTGATGAATCAGAGTAATCTGTTACTACCTGATGAACCAGAGTAATCTATTACTACCTGATGAATCAGAGTAATCTGTTACTACCTGATGAACCAGAGTAATCTATTACTACCTGATGAATCAGAGTAATCTGTTACTACCTGATGAACCAGAGTAATCTATTACTACCTGATGCATCATAGTAATCTATTACTACCTGATGAATCAGAGTAATCTGTTACTACCTGATGAACCAGAGTAATCTATTACTACCTGATGAATCAGAGTAATCTGTTACTACCTGATGAACCAGAGTAATATGTTACTAATGTAATGGCAAAATTACATTTAAGCACAATTCCTTATATTTTTATGTTTTATTTCTACTTTACTTCTCTCACAAATGCTGAAGGAGTTTATCTCATTTTCCACATGTAGATTTTGATTCTAACTTTGTGAGACATCCAGTCTGGAACATTTTGTGAGCTGTTAGCCTGAACCGATAAAGGTACAAGGTCACCCTAAAACTATCTCATGTTTTCCCATGCCAGTTAAGATGTAACGGGGGGGTGAGAGTCGTAGAGGGAGGAGGAGGTGAGATGACTCCAAGATGTCTCTTGTATTCATCTGATTGTCTTCATGTGTTTCAGATTGCCTGTCAAAATTGTAGCGTCATAATAATCTAAGTGTGTGTGTTGTCACTCTGAAGATGCATATAAGTCTGGTGTTCTGTTCACTCATTGGAGAAACTGACTCCACACTGGGCTGAGGCCTTTTGTGAAATCATGTTGATCCTATTTGCAAATATATCTTTTTTAATAAAATACAAAAACCCAACTTGGTTTTAGTCTCAGTCTGTTTTATTTGTTTCAATTTACTAAACTCTGAAATTTCCCCCCCTGCTGCAAAGGAAACTTCCACGACATTGTGTGTGTGTGTGTCTCTTTGTGTGTCTCTTTGTGTGTCTCTTTGTGTGTCTCGCTGAGTGTGTGTGTGTGTGTTTCTGTGTCTAGTGTTTGTGTGTGTGTGTCTCTGTGTTGTGTGTGTGTGTGTGTGAGTGTTTGTGGTGTGTGTGTCTCTTTGTGTCTCTGTGTTGTGTGTGTGTTGTGTCTGTGTTGTGTGTTTGTTGTGTGTGTGTGTGTCTGTGTCTACTGTTTGTGTGTGTGTGTCTCTGTGTGTTGTGTGTGTCTCTTTGTGTGTCTCTCTGAGTGTGTGTGTCTCTGTGTGTTGTGTCTGTTCGTGTGTGTGTGTCTCTTTGTGTGTGTGTGTGTGTGTGTGTCTGTGTGTGTGTGTCTCTGTGGGTTGTGTGTGTGTCTCTTTGTGTGTCTCTCTGAGTGTGTTAGCTTGGAGAGCTAGTTTACCTGTTGGCTAGTGTTAGCTTGGAGAGCTAGTACACCTGTTGGCTAGTGTTAGCTTGGAGAGCTAGTTTACCTGTTGGCTAGCGTTAGCTTGGAGAGCTAGTTTACCTGTTGGCTAGTGTTAGCTTGGAGAGCTAGTTTACCTGTTGGCTAGCGTTAGCTTGTAGAGCTAGTTGACCTGTTGGCTAGCGTTAGCTTGTAGAGCTAGTTGACCTGTTGGCTAGCGTTAGCTTGTAGAGCTAGTTGACCTGTTGGCTAGCGTTAGCTTGGAGAGCTAGTTGACCTGTTGGCTAGCGTTAGCTTGGAGAGCTAGTTTACCCATCCACCCCCCCTAACCAACCCCCCCGACCAACCTCCCTACGCAGACCTTCTCCTTATCAATAAATACTCTCTACCGTCATTGTTCTGTGATCACGAAATATGCTTCCCATTGAAATACTTTGCTTTAAAATTCGTAATCACCACACGAAAAAAACGGCATTAAGGTCCTGTCCACGACTTAATAGATTCAATAACGTGACCATATCACGAACTGCCATGAGACTGTGCTGAAATAATAAGTTATAATAATCTGTACATGTACAGGAAATTATGTTTGGACGAGCAAAAGAACTACAACACCACAGAATGTAAAAACTACATTTGATTGATGATTAGAGGGTTAGATGGACGTAGAACATTCAGACCTGTTTAACATGATTTAAGACCTAGAACTAGGGCATGAAATTAACACTGTCAATCTACCTGCCACTTTGGCGTGTAGCCAATGAGAATTGAGTGTGATTCAGACAAGCAACTATCGGTAAGCAGGGTACGCGGTTGCTTACGGGCCCAGACCAATCAGGGGCCCGCATCACTGGAAGACATTGATTGACAGCCGGGGCCCCCTATCGCATTTTCATTACTAACACAATCCCAGCAGTCCCACCTGCAGCCACTGACCAAGCAGGAGTGAGAACGGGTACAATTCATTTCCTCTTTTCTGTTATGAAGACGTGACGCGTGTGTGACTCGAACATCTCACATTACCAACAAAACGTACAGCAAAATACCGTCAAAACATTTCAGACGTCCTGCCAACATGTAGACATTTTAACATCAGTGCTGGAACCATTTTTCACTCTAAAGTCTCTGGAAGCTGCTGCCGTTTCAACCCTGTCCTGGGCTGTTGCTCCACAACACCGTCTCACTCCCTACTCGTCAAATGTATGACGCATGGTCAAGGACCCTGGCGTCAAGTTTCAACCAAATAGGGGTACCCTTGACGTTATTTTTCGACGAGGGGGTCCGTCAGATAGACATTCATGTTATTCCCTCACCGTCGGATATCGACGAAAGAAAAAAACACGCCCCCCGCCCCTTAACTCGAAATCTGTGACAGTTATTGGTATTTTTAACCCAATAACCAATGTTTTAATCAACATTATCCACGAGATATTATCATGGTTTATATGTATTTCTTTTAATGTTATTATTTCGGTCTATTTCGGCCAGGGAAGCTGGATTGCTTTTTTGTTGATTTATATTTTTTAAACTATAACGCTACATCTATCAACATTTATTTAGATGTTATCATGGTATTCATTTCTTTACTTTAATAATATTATTTCGGTCGTATTACCGGTGAAATATTACAGTATATGCTGTAATACAGAACATTACGATATGATCCGAGCTGGACGCATTCAAAGCCGATAGGCCTATCCCACAATGCAATGCGGCCATTCATTTCAAAGAATTAGGCAGCGATCAGCTGGTCTTTAACGCCAGGATCTCTTCAATATACATATATACAGTCAGTGGTCAGTATCACTTCAATATACATATATACAGTCAGTGGTCAGTATCACTTCAATATACATATATACAGTCAGTGGTCAGTATCACTTCAATATACATATATACAGTCAGTGGTCAGTATCACTTCAATATACATATATACAGTCAGTGGTCAGTATCACTTCAATATACATATATACAGTCAGTGGTCAGTATCACTTCAATATACATATATACAGTCAGTGGTCAGTATCACTTCAATATACATATATACAGTCAGTGGTCAGTATCACTACAATATACATATATACAGTCAGTGGTCAGTATTACTTCAATATACATATATACAGTCAGTGGTCAGTATCACTACAATATACATATATACAGTCAGTGGTCAGTATCACTACAATATACATATATACAGTCAGTGGTCAGTATTACTTCAATATACATATATACAGTCAGTGGTCAGTATTACTTCAATATACATATATACAGTCAGTGGTCAGTATCACTTCAATATACATATATACAGTCAGTGGTCAGTATTACTTCAATATACATATATACAGTCAGTGGTCAGTATCACTTCAATATACATATATACAGTCAGTGGTCAGTATCACTTCAATATACATATATACAGTCAGTGGTCAGTATCACTTCAATATACATATATACAGTCAGTGGTCAGTATTACTTCAATATACATATATACAGTCAGTGGTCAGTATCACTACAATATACATATATACAGTCAGTGGTCAGTATAACTTCAATATACATATATACAGTCAGTGGTCAGTATCACTTCAATATACATATATACAGTCAGTGGTCAGTATCACTACAATATACATATATACAGTCAGTGGTCAGTATCACTTCAATATACATATATACAGTCAGTGGTCAGTATCACTACAATATACATATATACAGTCAGTGGTCAGTATTACTACATATACATATATACAGTCAGTGGTCAGTATCACTACAATATACATATATACAGTCAGTGGTCAGTATTACTACATATACATATATACAGTCAGTGGTCAGTATCACTACAATATACATATATACAGTCAGTGGTCAGTATTACTTCAATATACATATATACAGTCAGTGGTCAGTATCACTACAATATACATATATACAGTCAGTGGTCAGTATTACTTCAATATACATATATACAGTCAGTGGTCAGTATCACTACAATATACATATATACAGTCAGTGGTCAGTATCACTACAATATACATATATACAGTCAGTGGTCAGTATCACTACAATATACATATATACAGTCAGTGGTCAGTATCACTTCAATATACATATATACAGTCAGTGGTCAGTATCACTACAATATACATATATACAGTCAGTGGTCAGTATCACTTCAATATACATATATACAGTCAGTGGTCAGTATCACTACAATATACATATATACAGTCAGTGGTCAGTATCACTACAATATACATATATACAGTCAGTGGTCAGTATCACTACAATATACATATATACAGTCAGTGGTCAGTATTACTTCAATATACATATATACAGTCAGTGGTCAGTATCACTTCAATATACATATATACTGTCAGTGGTCAGTATTACTTCAATATACATATATACAGTCAGTGGTCAGTATCACTACAATATACATATATACAGTCAGTGGTCAGTATTACTTCAATATACATATATACAGTCAGTGGTCAGTATCACTACAATATACATATATACAGTCAGTGGTCAGTATCACTACAATATACATATATACAGTCAGTGATTGTGTCACCAGCAACAACACGTTGCTCAGTTTTGTTCCAGTAAGTTATGAACCATAATAACGTTTAAACAACGTAGTACGTCCCGCTCGGCGGATACGAAGATAAAAATATATAACATTTGTAATATTAATGTTTTTTTCTAATGTTGTATGTGAGGAGTTAAACAATAAAGATTGTTATAATATTAAAATACAGTTTCATGTATTTGTCTACGTTTAAACGAATCCGCAGAAGTGACGTGGAAATTCCACATCTCATCTGTGAAAGAATGTTCCACGTTGTACGAGAGAATTTACACAATAAAATACTAATAATGAAAAAATGGTGTTTTATATTTAGCAATTTGATTTGCCTTATATATACTATATAAAAAACCTACAGTTGAGTGTTTAGAAATACAGCCTAATGGCTTGTTTGACTAATTTGCATTTGTTTTGACTTGTACTGTTGTGAAAAACAATAAACTATATACAAAGAGAAGCATTTTTTATTTTATTTTCTATGCATAGTTATTTAAAAACACAATTTTCTAATTTTGCAGTTGATGAATATTAATAGCAAAGACTAAAGGGGAAAAACATGAGTATATTTATGTGTGGGACTTAGTTTGATTTAAAATCACACTGCATTATTAGTTGTTTTAAATAAATTACTTTTCTGAAATATCAATTTATGGTAGGCCGAACATATTCATTATTATATTCAGAAGATGATCCTCATATCAATCACCGTGGTTACAGCTTGTAGCCATCCTAACCTTTGTTGCCTTTACTGAGACTACCTTTTCAAAATTAAGAAGGGACTAGTTTTAAGAAGCATTTTCAGGAAATTAAAAGGATAAGCAGATTGTTACCGAGGTTTTGGTTCACAGAGTAAGATGTATATAGCTTTGTTTGGTTATGTATACATATACAACATGTGTTTTGGCATTTTTGGCACACTTCTACCTCAGCCCTACTGCACAAAGACAAAACTCACACATCTCATTCAACCATTTCACAAGCTGAGAAAGGGTCATGACATGGGTCAGAGCAGTGATTCCCAACCTTTTTCCTTGGTGCCCCCCTACTCATGTCTAAGAAAAGCTGACCCCCCTTTGAAACTGAAGTTGAGGTAACTCTGGAGATAGAGCTGGGTCAGAGGATATCAGAGGTCATAAATGATGAACCAATCATCGGCTCTGCTCCTATAGGCCCAATGGTGTTCATATGGACAACATGCACCTTTGGCTGGAAGGCCCGTGTTGAAAGTGTGTGTTATCATTTAGAGCAGACACCCACGGTGAATCAGATGGTTTATGTTATACAAGGCTGCATTACAGAGAATTTTATTATGACTCTCATGAAGGTTGTGTAGAGGAATAGAAACCAGTCTCTCCAGGCAAGCACACAGAATATGGTCTGCTCTATCTTTATTCTCCATGCCAAGTATGAGCTCTTATCCTCTGGCAGAAGATATGGGTAAACTTAACATTTCTAAACTATAAAAACGTTGATGATGATATAGGCCTAATTTGGACCTACCTCAATTAAAACTTTAAATAATGTTGCTTGAGATTGAGGGAGGTGCAATAGCTTCATGATATGAAGCATGGTTGTGTTGCTCTTGTCACTGTTTGTGAAAGATGAGCAATAGATTGTTTGATTCTTACGTACCCTTAGTTAACAGCAAGGTTATCGTGGCCTTTACACACATGGTCTCTGATTACAGAGCCAGCAGCCTTTATCAGCTTGTAGCACGTTTGCCTCTCAGGAAAGACACAAAACATCAAAACTTACCGGTACAGGCCCAACAAGTGGGCCAGATGAGGAGATACAGCTTCAGACTGTTCTTCCAATCAGATGCTCCTCGATGTTCCCAGATCCAGGTTTAAAACTAAAGGTGGCCGAGCCTTTTCAGTAGCTGCTCCAAACCTCTGGAATAGTTTACATATTCACATCAGAACTGCTCGGACCACTAATAAGCTCTGGTCCTTGCTTCAGACAGAGAACTATTCTTTGTCTTTTCAATTCAAGTTGAGCTCTGACACCTTGAGCCTTTTCTACTCTTGGTTATTTGGTATTGTGTATTGTTTGTGTATATTATTATTTTTTTTTTGAGCTTGTTAAGCACTTTGGTCAACTATGGTTGTTTTTACACATGCTAAATAAATTAATTGAAATGAACAGAACAGAGCCCGCACCGTTGATCAGGATTTAGCACAGTTGCCTCACAGGAAAGACTGACACACACACACACACACACACACACACACACACACACACACACACACAAACACATACATACACACACATACACACACACACACACACACACACACACACACACACACACACACACACACACACACACACACACACATACATACACACACACACACACACATGCAGATACTAGCTGTTAGCTTAGCAGAGTTGATAGACAGGTTGTTCTGTTGCCTTGTTGTGTGAAAGAGGAACTTGATTCTGATGAGATGTGATCAGATCCAGAGGAGAGGGACTGTGTTCATATTGTTCCTCACTAGAGTTTCATGAGACAATATTTCAGCTGCATTACATCACACTGTCAACAGCAGGCCACAGCCCAGCAGGCCCGGTGTGGTGCTCCACCATACAGCCCAGCAGACCCGGTGTGGTGCTCCACCATACAGCCCAGCAGGCCCGGTGTGGTGCTCCACCATACAGCCCAGCAGGCCCAGTGTGGTGCTCCACCATACAGCCCAGCAGGCCCGGTGTGATGTTATATAAATTAAAAATATCTTGATAGTGTGTGTCTGTTTGTGTGTGTGTGTGTGTGTGTTTGTGTGTGTGTGTGTGTTGTGTGTGTGTGTGTGTGTGTGAGAGAGAGAGAGAGAGAGTGTGTGTGTGTGTGTGTGTGTTTGTGTGTGAGAGAGAGAGAGAGTTTGTGTGTGTGTTTGTGTGTGAGAGAGAGAGAGAGAGTTTGTGTGTGTGTGTTTGTGTGAGAGAGAGAGAGTTTGTGTGTGTGTGTTTGTGTGTGTGTGTGTGTGTGTGAGAGAGTTTGTGTGTGTGTGTGTTTGTGTGTGAGTGTAAACATGTGTGTGTATAGTTGCACTTGTATGTCTTGTGTGTTCTTGTTGATTATCTTGTGTATTCATATTTCTAGTTTGTTTTTAGTTTTGTTTTAATGTGTGTGCTGTTTTTAATGTAAAGCACTTGATGCACAAAACATTGACTTTGACATTAAGAATAATAAATCCTGATGTGAAAGTCTGTGCTAGCTGCTAGTGAAAGCTAATGCTATACCTGCTATAGAAACTTCCTCAGTATTGTGTTTCATAGTATAAAAAAGTATATTTTTTTAATTTCAAAAAATGTATCTAAGTATTTTACATTAATGTTTCTCTATTATTGTAGGTCATCGTTTACAGTAAGCTGCATCGGAAGAAAGTGTGAAAACATCTTAAAGTGTGAAAACATCTTAAAGTGTGAAAACATCTTAAAGTGTGAAAACATCTTAAAGTGTGAAAAACAACACCTTAACTTGAAAACATCTTTTTTGATTTTCTTTTTGATTTTCTGCGTTAGTCTTTGACCATCAGTAGCGTGAGTATTTAAATTAGGATCAGTAGGTGTAACACCTGAACCTGTAGCCGAATGTTTACCGTATATGGAGATGATATTCAGCTGTTTGTTTCAGAGACAACCCCTCTCTGTTGGAGGATATAAGACGGCAGATTATTTCATTTCTCTGTCTGAACATTCTTCAGATTTGCATCGTGTCAGAGTTCTGCTCTTCTTCATCTTCAGACTTTGTGCAGTTTAGATTTTAACATTCAATCCTTTTTACTGAAAACCAGTCGACCAAAGGACAGCAGCACCTTCTCACCTGATCTTTCTCCACCAACTCTACGGTAAGAGAAAACGCTGACTCTGGCTCCTAACATTAGTTTTTCTCACTTTTTGTTTCCACTGTTTTCATGTACTTGTTTGTTGACTTTTCAGTCACTCTTTCGAAAAAGAAATGTCGACATTTTTGCCACTTTTTTCGACGTTTTTTTTACAACTTTTGTCATTTCTGTTATTTGTCACTCTTCAACACTTTTGTTGACGTTTTTGTTGCATTTCTGACACGTTGTTGACCCTTTCTAAATAACTTTGAAGTTAACTGTGATATCACATAGAATTATGTTCTATTCTTGACACTTTTGACCCTTTTGACACTTTTTTGTCGCTGCTTTTTGACAGTTTTGTCGCCACGTTTTAGATAACTGTAATGTAACGTAGTTAAATGTGATGTAATGTAGTTAAATGTGATGTAATTTAGTTAACTGTAATGTAACGTAGTTAAATGTGATGTAATTTAGTTAACTGTAATGTAACGTAGTTAAATGTGATGTAATGTAGTTAAATGTGATGTAACGTAGTTAAATGTGATGTAATTTAGTTAACTGTAATGTAACGTAGTTAAATGTGATGTAATTTAGTTAACTGTAATGTAACGTAGTTAAATGTGATGTAATGTAGTTAAATGTGATGTAACGTAGTGTGTATTATTATCATGTGATATTCCAGGTATCTCTCCTGCTGCTGACTCTAGAACTCATCTCTCTCCTGTTATTCAGGTAAATATACTTTATTATTTTATATTATTATTATTCTCTCTTTAACACATTTAAACTTCTCGGATTCTGATTCAGCCGCAAGGACAAAAACTCAAAAGTTTGTTTATATTTTCCCTTTATTGTTTCATTTGTCTAACTTCCTCTCGCTGCATCAGGACTTTATGGATTTCTTCAACAGAAAGAAATCTGCTGAACCTGTTTATGAAATGTATTTAATCCTGTGTGCAGGTATTGTATTGTGTGCACACTATATTGGTAATATATAATTTTTTGGGGAGTTTTTGAGCTCTGCACCACTCCAAATAAATGAGACATTTATCAAACTAAAAACAAATGTTATGTAAAAAGTCCATAGATTTCCTTAATTTTAAGTGAAAAACCAAATTTGATAATTCTGCACATTGAACATTCAGGAAGAAGTTTAAAAGCATTTAGAAAATAAAAATACTTTGGTTGATGTTTTTCACTTTTTTTTTTTTTTAAGATTATTTTTGGACTTTTATTGTGACATCTTTAGACAGGAAAGGGGGGGGGGGGGACACGCAGCACAGAATGAAATGCTTTTTCTGTCTCTAAGACATTCAAACTTGTGAGCGTTTATCTGATGAGCAGGTGGCACCTTGTACGGCAGCCTCGGCCACAGTGTATGAATGTGTGTGAACGGTTCCTGTATTATGTAAAAGAGCTTTGAGTAGTAATTAATACTATAAAAGAGCTATATAAACACAGTCCATTTACTTCAGAGGAACTTTTTGTTTGCACTGTTTGACCCTTTTTCAACATTTTTGTCGTTTTGTGTAACTTTATTTGTCGTTCTTGCTTCTTTTTTATTAGGTTTTATATAATAATATAAAGAGATGTTAGATATGTCAGAGTAAAGTCTCTAACAGCTTTTATATGATAATATAAAGAGATGGTAGATATGTCAGAGTAAAGTCTCTAACAGCTTTTATATGATAATATAAAGAGATGTTAGATATGTCAGAGTAAAGTCTCTAACAGCTTTTATATGATAATATAAAGAGATGTTAGATATGTCAGAGTAAAGTCTCTAACAGCTTTTATATGATAATATAAAGATATGTTAGATATGTCAGAGTAAAGTCTCTAACAGCTTTTATATGATAATATAAAGAGATGTTAGATATGTCAGAGTAAATAACAGCTTTTTATGATAATATAAAGAGATGGTAGATATGTCAGAGTAAAGTCTCTAACAGCTTTTATATGATAATATAAAGAGATGTTAGATATGTCAGAGTAAAGTCTCTAACAGCTTTTATATGATAATATAAAGATATGTTAGATATGTCAGAGTAAAGTCTCTAACAGCTTTTATATGATAATATAAAGAGATGTTAGATATGTCAGAGTAAAGTCTTTAACAGCTTTTATATGATAATATAATGAGATGTTAGATATGTCAGAGTAAAGTCTCTAACAGCTTTTATATGATAATATAATGAGATGTTAGATATGTCAGAGTAAAGTCTCTAACAGCTTTTATAACTCTGTGTTCTCCAGATCAACATGAAGATCTCTATCTTTGCCGGTGTTCTGCTGCTCTCTGCTGCCGTGCTCTCTGTGGATCGACAATATACACATTTTGAAACATATCATATTGCGCCTGGGATAATGAAGAGAGCACAGCATGGAAAAAAAGCGTGTGACGATTTGATGAATAAAAGAAATATTCTTAACGTCCGCAAGCCGAAAAATACCTTCATCGATGCGTCCATGGCAGATGTCAAAAAGGTCTGTGTGGAACGCGGAAAGAAGTTTAATGTTGTTCAATGCAATCTTGTTCCTCATTCAGATCCTCCTACATACACAGAGAACCCTTTATATGGTTGGACATGTAATATCGAATGTATAGATGGTGAACCTGTTCACTATAATGAACAAATATAAACCACATGATGAATCAGAGTAATCTGTTACTACCTGATGAACCAGAGTAATCTGTTACTACCTGATGAATCAGAGTAATCTGTTACTACCTGATGAACCAGAGTAATCTATTACTACCTGATGAACCAGAGTAATCTATTACTACTTGATGTACCAGAGTAATCTATTACTACCTGATGAATCAAAGTAATCTGTTACTACCTGATGAATAAATCCTGTTGAATAAAACAGTTCAACTCTTAACAACGTGTGGTCTCGTGTTTCTTATTATTTGGAGGAGCTATGAGCTGATTCATGACTCAGCACTTTTCTCACATTAAAGCAGCTCAACGTGATTTACAGTCTGACAGTCAGAGCTCAACACTAACGAGACATACAGCCGATTAATATGATCATATCAAGAGAATGAAAACTACAAAAATAGAATAAAACCAGAAGATTTCCATCAGAAGATGTTAGAAACCCTGAGGAGCTGAACTGGTTGGAGGCTGAAAGGTGGGAGGAGAAGGTGAAGAGGTGAGAAAAGGAGGTTGAAAGGTGGGAGGAGAAGGTGAAGAGGTGAGAAAAGGGAGAAGAAGAGGAGAGAAAAGGAGGCTGAAAGGTGGTGGGAGGAGAAGGTGAAGAGGTGAGAAAAGGAGGCTGAAAGGTGGGAGGAGAAGGTGAAGGTGTGAGGAGAAGGTGAAGAGGTGAGAAAAGGAGGCTGAAAGGTGGGAGGAGAAGGTGAAGAGGAGAGAAAAGGAGGCTGAAAGGTGGGAGGAGAAGGTGAAGAGGTGAGAAAAGGAGGCTGAAAGGTGGGAGGAGAAGGTGAAGAGGAGAGAAAAGGAGGCTGAAAGGTGGGAGGGAGAAGGAGAAAAAGAAAGGTGGGAGAAAAGGAGGCTGAAAGGAAAGGTGGGAGGAGAAGGTGAAGAGGTGAGAAAAGGAGGCTGAAAGGTGGGAGGGAGGAGAAGGGAGAAAAGAGGAGTGGGAAAAGGAGGAGAGAAAAGGAGGCTGAAAGGTGGGAGGAAAGGTGAAGGGAGGAAAAGGTGGGAGGAGAAGAAAGGAGGTGAAAAGAGAAAAGGGTTCAATAAGATGGGGAGCTACATCGAAATTGAAAGACACTCTCCTGTGTTAAATTAGAGACGCATATAAACATCGGAGAGAGCAGGACAGAGATAGCCAGAGGGAGCCAGAGGGATGTCAGGACACTGTCTGATAGAGCAGGACACTGTGATAGAGAGATGTGCAGGAGGAGACAGAGAGATGTCTCACTCTGTCTGAGAGAGCAGGACACTGTGCAGAGATAGGAGACAGAGATATGTCTCACTCTGTCTGAGAGAGCAGGACACTGTGCAGAGATAGGAGCCAGAGAGATGTCTCACTCTGTCTGAGAGAGCAGGACACTGTGCAGAGATAGGAGCCAGAGAGATGTCTCACTCTGTCTGATAGAGCAGGACACTGTGCAGAGATAGGAGCCAGAGGGATGTCTCACTCTGTCTGATAGAGCAGGACACCGTGCAGAGATAGGAGCCAGAGGGATGTCTCACTCTGTCTGATAGAGCAGGACACCGTGCAGAGATAGGAGCCAGAGGGATGTCTCACTCTGTCTGATAGAGCAGGACACCGTGCAGAGATAGGAGACAGAGAGATGTCTCACTATGTCTGATAGAGCAGGACACCGTGCAGAGATAGGAGACAGGGAGATGTCTCACTCTGTCTGAGAGAGCAGGACACCGTGCAGAGATAGGAGCCAGAGAGATGTCTCACTCTGTCTGATAAAGCAGGACACCGTGCAGAGATAGGAGACAGGGGGATGTCTCACTCTGTCTGATAGAGCAGGACAACGTGCAGAGATAGGAGCCAGAGAGATGTCTCACCAGGGACGTCACTAGGATTGAAAGACAGGGGGGGTTTAGCCCCCAGGGTATTTGTAACTTGCGTTTGCAAAATCTTTGCACTCACATCTTTTGTTACTGTATTAGAGCTCCACTTATGTCAACCACCAGTCAATAAACCAATATGTTAAAAAGTAAAAAGTGACAGACATATCCTCTTCTTCCATTTCTACTCTGTTCATCTGTCTTATCCTTTAAGATAAAACTAAACCCTGATGCTAATTTCATGACTTCGAAATGCAAATTAGTCACATGAAACAACATCCAAAATGTCCAAAAACTGACAAACAGAGGCCAGACAGCTAATAAGTTGGTAAGTTAAACAAATATGACAAATAGCAGTACAAGAAAAAGAAAAAAATAGGCATCACTGCAAACTTTATCATGCAGGATATTAATATGGATCCTATTTAAAGTGGCTACGGTCTAAATACAATAACCTGATGGTGGAAGAATAAAATATTTGGAGTAATGACTACTGTATATACTGTATGTACTGTATATACTGTATATACTGTATGTACTGTATGTACTGTATATACTGTATGTACTGTATACAGTGGGGGAAATAAGTATTTGACCCCTTGCTGATTTTGCAGGTTTGCCCACTTACAAAGAATGCAAAAATCTACAATTTTAATCATATGTACATTCTAACAGTGAAAGACAGAATCCCAAAGAAAATTCCAGAAAATCACATCATATGAATTTATTAAAATTGATAACCATCTGATGAGGAAAAACAAGTATTTGACCCCCTGGACAAACAGCAAGTATTCTGGCTCCTACAAGCCAGTTAGTCTTTCTTTAAGACACAGCCCCAATCCGAACCAATTATCTACATCAAATACACCTGCCTCACCTCGTTACCTGTATAAAAGACACCTGTCAACACCCAAACAACCAGCATCCAACATCACCACCATGGGCAAGACCAAAGAGCTTTCTACGGACATCAGGGACAAGATTGTTGATCTGCACAAGGCTGGGATGGGCTACAAGAGAATCGGAAAGCAACTTGAGAGAAAAGATCAACTGTCGGTGCAGTTATCAGGAAATGGAAGAAGCACCACACCACCGCCAACCTCCCTCGGTCTGGGCCTCCACACAAGATCTTGCCTCGTGGGGTGTCCCTGATCATGCGAACGGTGAGGAATCATCCCAAAACCACAAGGGGGGAACTGATGAATCAACTGAAGGCAGCTGGGACCACAGTTACAAAAGAAACGGTTGGTAACACACCACGCCGTCATGGATTGAAATCCTGCAGCGCACGCAAGGTCCCCTGCTCAAGAAGAAACATGTACAGGCCCGCATGAAGTTCGCCATTCACCACCTGGACGACTCAGAAGAGGCCTGGAAGAAGGTGATGTGGTCAGATGAGACCAAAATAGAACTTTTTGGCCTCAACTCAACTCGTCGTGTTTGGAGGGCAAAGAACACCGAGTACAACCCAAAGAACACCATCCCCACCGTCAAGCATGGTGGTGGCAACATCATGCTTTGGGGGTGCTTTTCAGCCAAGGGGACGGGACAACTCCATCGTATTGAGGGGAGGATGGACGGGGCCATGTATCGTGGAATTCTGGACCGACATCTCCTTCCCTCAGTGAGAGAGCTGAAGATGGGTCGAGGATGGGTGTTTCAGCACGACAACGACCCTAAGCACACCGCCAAAGCAACAAAAAGTGGCTGAAGAAGAAGCACATCAAGGTTCTGGAGTGGCCTAGCCAGTCTCCAGACCTGAACCGATTGAAAATCTTTGGAGGGAGCTTAAAATTCGAGTTGCCAGGCAACAACCTCGGAACCTGAATGATTTGGAGGCTGTCTGCAGGGAGGAGTGGGCCAACATCCCTGCCGAAATGTGCACAAACCTTGTCACCAACTATAAAAACCGTTTGACATCTGTGCTGGCCAATAATGGCTTTTCTACAAAATATTAACATGCTGTTTGTCCAGGGGGTCAAATACTTGTTTTTCCTCATCAGATGGTTATCCATCCATCCATCTTCGTCCGCTTATCCGGTGTCGGGTCGCGGGGGGAGCAGCTCCAGCAGATGGTTATCACTTTTAATAAATTCATATGATGTGATTTTCTGGAATTTTCTTTGGGATTCTGTCTTTCACTGTTAGAATGTACATATGATTAAAATTGTAGATTTTTGCATTCTTTGTAAGTGGGCAAACCTGCAAAATCAGCAAGGGGTCAAATACTTATTTCCCCCACAGTATACTGTATATACTGTATATACTGTATATACTGTATGTACTGTATGTACTGTATATACTGTATGTACTGTATGTACTGTATATACTGTATGTACTGTATGTACTGTATATACTGTATATATTGTATGTATTGTATGTACTGTATATACTGTATGTACTGTATATACTGTACATACTGTATGTACTGTATGTACTGTATATACTGTATATACTGTATATACTGTAGAGAGCGTAGAGAGGATGGGTCACTCTGCTGTAGATATTAAACCAGAGATAGGAGTGTAGTGAGGAGGGGTCACTCTGTTGTAGATATAAAACCAGAGTTAGGAGTGTAGAGAGGATGGGTCACTCTGTTGTAGATATTAAACCAGAGATAGGAGTGTAGAGAGGATGGGTCACTCTGTTGTAGATATTAAACCAGAGATAGGAGTGTAGAGAGGATGGGTCACTCTGTTGTAGATATAAAACCAGAGATAGGAGCGTAGAGAGGATGGGTCACTCTGTTGTAGATATTAAACCAGAGATAGGAGTGTAGAGAGGATGGGTCACTCTGTTGTAGATATTAAACCAGAGATAGGAGTGTAGAGAGGATGGGTAACTCTGTTGTAGATATAAAACCAGAGATAGGAGTGTAGAGAGGATGGGTCACTCTGTTGTAGATATAAAACCAGAGATAGGAGTGTAGAGAGGATGGGTCACTCTGCTGTAGATATTAAACCAGAGATAGGAGTGTAGAGAGGAGGGGTCACTCTGCTGTAGATATAAAACCAGAGATAGGAGTGTAGAGAGGATGG
>NC_041336.1:484373-521873 GCF_004354835.1 Perca flavescens
AATTATGTTCTATTCTTGACACTTTTGACCCTTTTTTGACACTTTTTGTCACTGCTTTTTGACAGTTTTGTCGCCACGTTTTAGATAACTGTAACGTAACGTAGTTAAATGTGATGTAATCTAGTTAACTGTAATGTAACGTAGTTAAATGTGATGTAATGTAGTTAATTGTGATGTAATCTAGTTAACTGTAATGGAATGTAGTTAAATGTGATGTAATGTAGTTAAATGTGATGTAACGTAGTGTGTATTATTATCATGTGATATTCCGGGTATCTCTCCTGCTGCTGACTCTAGAACTCATCTCTCTCCTGTTATTCAGGTAAATATACTTTAGATTATTATTCTCTCTTTAACACATTTAAACTTCTCGGATTCTGATTCAGCCGCAAGGACAAAAACTATTTTCCCTTTATTGTTTCATTTGTCTAACTTCCTCTCGCTGCATCAGTACTTTATGGATTTCTTCTACAGAAAGAAATCTGCTGAACCTGTTTATGAAATGTATTTAATCCTGTGTGCAGGTATTGTATTGTGTGCACACTATATTGGTAATATATAATTTTTTGGGGAGTTTTTGAGCTCTGCACCACTCCAAATAAATGAGACATTTATCAAACTAAAAACAAATGTTAAGTAAAAATTCCATAGATTTCCTTAATTTTAAGTGAAAAACCAAATCTGATAATTCTGCACATTGAACATTCAGGAAGAAGTTTAAAAGCATTTAGAAAATAAAAATACTTTGGTTGATGTTTTTCAGACACTATTTTTTAAGATTATTTTTTGGACTTTTATTGTGACATCTTTAGACAGGAAAGGGGAGGGGGGGGGCGACACGCAGCACAGAATGAAATGCTTTTTCTGTCTCTAAGACATTCAAACTTGTGAGCGTTTATCTGATGAGCAGGTGGCACCTTGTACGGCAGCCTCGGCCACAGTGTATGAATGTGTGTGAACGGTTCCTGTACTATGTAAAAGAGCTTTGAGTAGTAGTTAAGACTATAAAAGAGCTATATAAACACAGTCCATTTACTTCAGAGGCTCTTTTTGTTTGTTTGACCCTTTTTCAACATTTTTGTCGTTTTGTGTAACTTTATTTGTCGTTCTTGCTTCTTTTTTATTAGGTTTTATATGATAATATAAAGAGATGTTAGATATGTCAGAGTAAAGTCTCTAACAGCTTTTATATGATAATATAAAGAGATGTTAGATATGTCAGAGTAAAGTCTCTAACAGCTTTTATATGATAATATAAAGAGATGTTAGATATGTCAGAGTAAAGTCTCTACCCTTGTATATGATAATATAAAGAGATGTTAGATATGTCAGAGTAAAGTCTCTAACAGCTTTTATATGATAATATAAAGAGATTTTAGATATGTCAGAGTAAAGTCTCTAACAGCTTTTATATGATAATATAAAGAGATGGTAGATATGTCAGAGTAAAGTCTTTAACAGCTTTTATATGATAATATAAAGAGATGGTAGATATGTCAGAGTAAAGTCTCTAACAGCTTTTATATGATAATATAAATAGATGGTAGATATGTCAGAGTAAAGTCTCTAACAGCTTTTATATAATAATATAAAGAGATGTTAGATATGTCAGAGTAAAGTCTCTAACAGCTTTTATATGATAATATAAAGAGATGTTAGATATATCAGAGTAAAGTCTCTAACAGCTTTTATATGATAATATAAAGAGATCTTTGATATGTCAGAGTAAAGTCTTTAACAGCTTTTATATGATAATATAAAGAGATGTTAGATATGTCAGAGTAAAGTCTTTAACAGCTTTTATATGATAATATAAAGAGATGTTAGATATGTCAGAGTAAAGTCTCTAACAGCTTTTATATGATAATATAAAGAGATGTTAGATATGTCAGAGTAAAGTCTCTAACAGCTTTTATATGATAATATAAAGAGATGTTAGATATGTCAGAGTAAAGTCTTTAACAGCTTTTATATGATAATATAAAGAGATGTTAGATATGTCAGAGTAAAGTCTTTAACAGCTTTTATATGATAATATAAAGAGATGTTAGATATGTCAGAGTAAAGTCTCTAACAGCTTTTATATGATAATATAAAGAGATGTTAGATATGTCAGAGTAAAGTCTCTAACAGCTTTTATATGATAATATAAAGAGATGTTAGATATATCAGAGTAAAGTCTCTAACAGCTTTTATATAATATAAAGAGATGTTAGATATGTCAGAGTAAAGTCTTTAACAGCTTTTATATGATAATATAAAGAGATGTTAGATATGTCAGAGTAAAGTCTCTAACAGCTTTTATATGATAATATAAAGAGATGTTAGATATGTCAGAGTAAAGTCTCTAACAGCTTTTATATGATAATATAAAGAGATGTTAGATATGTCAGAGTAAAGTCTTTAACAGCTTTTATATGATAATATAAAGAGATGTTAGATATGTCAGAGTAAAGTCTCTAACAGCTTTTATATGATAATATAAAGAGATGTTAGATATGTCAGAGTAAAGTCTCTAACAGCTTTTATATGATAATATAAAGAGATGTTAGATATATCAGAGTAAAGTCTCTAACAGCTTTTATATAATATAAAGAGATGTTAGATATGTCAGAGTAAAGTCTTTAACAGCTTTTATATGATAATATAAAGAGATGTTAGATATGTCAGAGTAAAGTCTCTAACAACTTTTATATGATAATATAAAGAGATGTTAGATATGTCAGAGTAAAGTCTCTAACAGCTTTTACATGATAATATAAAGAGATGTTAGATATGTCAGAGTAAAGTCTCTAACAGCTTTTATATGATAATATAAAGAGATGTTAGATATGTCAGAGTAAAGTCTTTAACAGCTTTTATATGATAATATAAAGAGATGTTAGATATGTCAGAGTAAAGTCTTTAACAGCTTTTATATGATAATATAAAGAGATGTTAGATATGTCAGAGTAAAGTCTCTAACAGCTTTTATATGATAATATGAAGAGATGTTAGATATGTCAGAGTAAAGTCTCTAACAGCTTTTATATGATAATATGAAGAGATGTTAGATATGTCAGAGTAAATTCTCTAACAGCTTTTATATGATAATATAAATAGATGTTAGATATATCAGAGTTAAGTCTCTAACAGCTTTTATATGATAATATAAAGAGATGTTAGATATGTCAGAGTAAAGTCTCTAACAGCTTTTATATGATAATATAAAGAGATGTTAGATATGTCAGAGTAAAGTCTTTAACAGCTTTTATATGATAATATAAAGAGATGTTAGATATGTCAGAGTAATGTCTCTAACAGCTTTTATATGATAATATAAATAGATGGTAGATATGTCAGAGTAAAGTCTCTAACAGCTTTTATATGATAATATAAAGAGATGGTAGATATGTCAGAGTAATGTCTCTAACAGCTTTTATATGATAATATAAAGAGATGGTAGATATGTCAGAGTAATGTCTCTAACAGCTTTTATATGATAATATAAAGAGATGGTAGATATGTCAGAGTAAAGTCTCTAACAGCTTTTATATGATAATATAAAGAGATGTTAGATATGTCAGAGTAAAGTCTCTAACAGCTTTTATATGATAATATAAAGAGTTGTTAGATATGTCAGAGTAAAGTCTCTAACAGCTTTTATATAATATAAAGAGATGTTAGATATGTCAGAGTAAAGTCTTTAACAGCTTTTATATGATAATATAAAGAGATGTTAGATATGTCAGAGCAAAGTCTCTAACAGCTTTTATATGATAATATAAAGAGATGTTAGATATGTCAGAGTAAAGTCTCTAACAGCTTTTATATGATAATATAAAGAGATGTTAGATATGTCAGAGTAAAGTCTTTAACAGCTTTTATATGATAATATAAAGAGATGTTAGATATGTCAGAGTAAAGTCTTTAACAGCTTTTATATGATAATATAAAGAGATGTTAGATATGTCAGAGTAAAGTCTTTAACAGCTTTTATATGATAATATAAAGAGATGTTAGATATGTCAGAGTAAAGTCTCTAACAGCTTTTTATATGATAATATAAAGAGATGTTAGATATGTCAGAGTAAAGTCTTTAACAGCTTTTATATGATAATATAAAGAGATGTTAGATATGTCAGAGTAAAGTCTTTAACAGCTTTTATATGATAATATAAAGAGATGTTAGATATGTCAGAGTAAAGTCTTTAACAGCTTTTATATGATAATATAAAGAGATGTTAGATATGTCAGAGTAAAGTCTCTAACAGCTTTTATATGATAATATAAAGAGATGTTAGATATGTCAGAGTAAAGTCTCTAACAGCTTTTATATGATAATATGAAGAGATGTTAGATATGTCAGAGTAAAGTCTCTAACAGCTTTTATATGATAATATAAATAGATGTTAGATATGTCAGAGTTAAGTCTCTAACAGCTTTTATATGATAATATAAAGAGATGTTAGATATGTCAGAGTAAAGTCTCTAACAGCTTTTTATATGATAATATAAAGAGTTGTTAGATATGTCAGAGTAAAGTCTCTAACAGCTTTTATATAATATAAAGAGATGTTAGATATGTCAGAGTAAAGTCTTTAACAGCTTTTATATGATAATATAAAGAGATGTTAGATATGTCAAACAAAGTCTCTAACAGCTTTTATATGATAATATAAAGAGATGTTAGATATGTCAGAGTAAAGTCTCTAACAGCTTTTATATGATAATATAAAGAGATGTTAGATATGTCAGAGTAAAGTCTTTAACAGCTTTTATATGATAATATAAAGAGATGTTAGATATGTCAGAGTGAAGTCTTTAACAGCTTTTATATGATAATATAAAGAGATGTTAGATATGTCAGAGTAAAGTCTTTAACAGCTTTTATATGATAATATAAAGAGATGTTAGATATGTCAGAGTAAAGTCTCTAACAGCTTTTATATGATAATATAAAGAGATGTTAGATATGTCAGAGTAAAGTCTTTAACAGCTTTTATATGATAATATAAAGAGATGTTAGATATGTCAGAGTAAAGTCTTTAACAGCTTTTATATGATAATATAAAGAGATGTTAGATATGTAAGAGTAAAGTCTTTAACAGCTTTTTATATGATAATATAAAGAGATGTTAGATATGTCAGAGTAAAGTCTCTAACAGCTTTTATATGATAATATAAAGAGATGTTAGATATGTCAGAGTAAAGTCTCTAACAGCTTTTATATAATATAAAGAGATGTTAGATATGTCAGAGTAAAGTCTTTAACAGCTTTTATATGATAATATAAAGAGATGTTAGATATGTCAGAGTAAAGTCTTTAACAGCTTTTATATGATAATATAAAGAGATGTTAGATATGTCAGAGTAAAGTCTTTAACAGCTTTTATATGATAATATAAAGAGATGTTAGATATGTCAGAGTAAAGTCTTTAACAGCTTTTATATGATAATATAAAGAGATGTTAGATATGTCAGAGTAAAGTCTTTAACAGCTTTTATATGATAATATAAAGAGATGTTAGATATGTCAGAGTAAAGTCTCTAACAGCTTTTATATGATAATATAAAGAGATGTTAGATATGTCAGAGTAAAGTCTTTAACAGCTTTTATATGATAATATAAAGAGATGTTAGATATGTCAGAGTAAAGTCTTTAACAGCTTTTATATGATAATATAAAGAGATGTTAGATATGTCAGAGTAAAGTCTTTAACAGCTTTTATATGATAATATAAAGAGATGTTAGATATGTCAGAGTAAAGTCTCTAACAGCTTTTATATGATAATATAAAGAGATGTTAGATATGTCAGAGTAAAGTCTCTAACAGCTTTTATATGATAATATGAAGAGATGTTAGATATGTCAGAGTAAAGTCTCTAACAGCTTTTATATGATAATATAAATAGATGTTAGATATGTCAGAGTTAAGTCTCTAACAGCTTTTATATGATAATATAAAGAGATGTTAGATATGTCAGAGTAAAGTCTCTAACAGCTTTTATATGATAATATAAAGAGTTGTTAGATATGTCAGAGTAAAGTCTCTAACAGCTTTTATATAATATAAAGAGATGTTAGATATGTCAGAGTAAAGTCTTTAACAGCTTTTATATGATAATATAAAGAGATGTTAGATATGTCAAACAAAGTCTCTAACAGCTTTTATATGATAATATAAAGAGATGTTAGATATGTCAGAGTAAAGTCTCTAACAGCTTTTATATGATAATATAAAGAGATGTTAGATATGTCAGAGTAAAGTCTTTAACAGCTTTTATATGATAATATAAAGAGATGTTAGATATGTCAGAGTAAAGTCTTTAACAGCTTTTATATGATAATATAAAGAGATGTTAGATATGTCAGAGTAAAGTCTTTAACAGCTTTTATATGATAATATAAAGAGATGTTAGATATGTCAGAGTAAAGTCTCTAACAGCTTTTATATGATAATATAAAGAGATGTTAGATATGTCAGAGTAAAGTCTTTAACAGCTTTTATATGATAATATAAAGAGATGTTAGATATGTCAGAGTAAAGTCTTTAACAGCTTTTATATGATAATATAAAGAGATGTTAGATATGTCAGAGTAAAGTCTTTAACAGCTTTTATATGATAATGTAAAGAGATGTTAGATATGTCAGAGTAAAGTCTCTAACAGCTTTTATATGATAATATAAAGAGATGTTAGATATGTCAGAGTAAAGTCTCTAACAGCTTTTATATAATATAAAGAGATGTTAGATATGTCAGAGTAAAGTCTTTAACAGCTTTTATATGATAATATAAAGAGATGTTAGATATGTCAAACAAAGTCTCTAACAGCTTTTATATGATAATATAAAGAGATGTTAGATATGTCAGAGTAAAGTCTCTAACAGCTTTTATATGATAATATAAAGAGATGTTAGATATGTCAGAGTAAAGTCTTTAACAGCTTTTATATGATAATATAAAGAGATGTTAGATATGTCAGAGTAAAGTCTTTAACAGCTTTTATATGATAATATAAAGAGATGTTAGATATGTCAGAGTAAAGTCTTTAACAGCTTTTATATGATAATATAAAGAGATGTTAGATATGTCAGAGTAAAGTCTCTAACAGCTTTTATATGATAATATAAAGAGATGTTAGATATGTCAGAGTAAAGTCTTTAACAGCTTTTATATGATAATATAAAGAGATGTTAGATATGTCAGAGTTAAGTCTCTAACAGCTTTTATATGATAATATAAAGAGATGTTAGATATGTCAGAGTAAAGTCTCTAACAGCTTTTATATGATAATATAAAGAGTTGTTAGATATGTCAGAGTAAAGTCTCTAACAGCTTTTTTATATAATATAAAGAGATGTTAGATATGTCAGAGTAAAGTCTTTAACAGCTTTTATATGATAATATAAAGAGATGTTAGATATGTCAGAGCAAAGTCTCTAACAGCTTTTATATGATAATATAAAGAGATGTTAGATATGTCAAGTAAAGTCTCTAACAGCTTTTATATGATAATATAAAGAGATGTTAGATATGTCAGAGTAAAGTCTTTAACAGCTTTTATATGATAATATAAAGAGATGTTAGATATGTCAGAGTAAAGTCTTTAACAGCTTTTATATGATAATATAAAGAGATGTTAGATATGTCAGAGTAAAGTCTTTAACAGCTTTTATATGATAATATAAAGAGATGTTAGATATGTCAGAGTAAAGTCTCTAACAGCTTTTATATGATAATATAAAGAGATGTTAGATATGTCAGAGTAAAGTCTTTAACAGCTTTTATATGATAATATAAAGAGATGTTAGATATGTCAGAGTAAAGTCTTTAACAGCTTTTATATGATAATATAAAGAGATGTTAGATATGTCAGAGTAAAGTCTTTAACAGCTTTTATATGATAATATAAAGAGATGTTAGATATGTCAGAGTAAAGTCTTTAACAGCTTTTATATGATAATATAAAGAGATGTTAGATATGTCAGAGTAAAGTCTTTAACAGCTTTTATATGATAATATAAAGAGATGTTAGATATGTCAGAGTAAAGTCTTTAACAGCTTTTATATGATAATATAAAGAGATGTTAGATATGTCAGAGTAAAGTCTCTAACAGCTTTTATATGATAATATAAAGAGATGTTAGATATGTCAGAGTAAAGTCTCTAACAGCTTTTATATGATAATATAAATAGATGTTAGATATGTCAGAGTTAAGTCTCTAACAGCTTTTATATGATAATATAAAGAGATGTTAGATATGTCAGAGTAAAGTCTCTAACAGCTTTTATATGATAATATAATGAGATGTTAGATATGTCAGAGTAAAGTCTTTAACAGCTTTTATAACTCTGTGTTCTCCAGATCAACATGAAGATCTCTATCTTTGCTGGTGTTCTGCTGATCTCTGCTGCTCTCATGTTCCTGGGACCAGAACCTGCAGATGCTCTGCCCCCTGTACAGACTTTTGGATGGAAGCATATCTATTTTCCACTCCACGAGTCATCTGATATAACTAAATACTTAGAGAAGAAGAGTTTTTGTACCGACTTAATGCAGGAAAGAGAAATCAAAGAGCCAAACAGCGACAACTGTAAGAGCTTCAATACCTTCATCAACGCGAAGTATGATGACATCAAAGCCGCCTGTGGGAGGGACGACAAAACAACCCCAGGACTTTTCTATGCTGTTGAATGCACCAGCACAGAAAAACAAATCAAGCCCTATCCGTGTAATTATAAAAGTGACCTTCGCTACGGGAAAATTAAAGTCGAATGTTTCCCCGATGGCAATCCTAAACACTTTGTAAGTGGTGTGTATACCGCCTTGCCTCGTCCTTCAAAGTAATCTATTACTACCTGATGAACCAGAGTAATCTATTAGTACCTGATGAACCAGAGTAATCTATTAGTACCTGATCAAACAGAGTAATCTATTACTAAATGATGAACCAGAGTAATCTATTACTACCTGATGTACCAGAGTAATCTATTACTACCTGATGTATCAGAGTAATCTGTTACTACCTGATGAATCAGAGTAATCTGTTACTACCTGATGAATCAGAGTAATCTGTTACTACCTGATGAACCAGAGTAATCTATTACTAACTGATGAACCAGAGTAATCTATTACTACCTGATAAACCAGAGTAATCTGTTACTACCTGATAAACCAGAGTAATCTATTACTACCTGATGAACCAGAGTAATCTATTACTACCTGATGAATCAGAGTAATCTATTACTACCTGATGAACCAGAGTAATCTATTACTACCTGATGAATCAGAGTAATCTATTACTACCTGATGAATCAGAGTAATCTGTTACTACCTGATGAATAAATCCTGTTGAATAAAACAGTTCAACTCTTAACAACGTGTGGTCTTGTGTTTCTTATTATTTGGAGGAGCTATGAGCTGATTCATGACTCAGCACTTTTCTCACATTAAAGCAGCTCAACGTGTTTTACAGTCTGACAGTCAGAGCTCAACACTAACGAGACATACAGCAGATTAATATGATCATATCAAGAGAATGAAAACTATAAACCTGGCAACCTATAATAGCCCTCAACCTGACAACCTATAATAGCCCTCAACCTGGCAACCTATAATAGCCCTCAACCTGGCAACCTATAATAGCCCTCAACCTGGCTACCGATAGCCCTCAACCTGGAAACCTATAACCCTCAACTTGGAAACCTATAACCCTCAACCTGGCAACCTATACCCCTCAACCTGGCAACCTATAGCCCTCAACCTGAAAACCTGTAACCCTCAACCTGGCAACCTATAACCCTCAACCTGGCAACTTATACCCCTCAACCTGGCAACCTGTAGCCCTCAACCTGGAAACCTGTAACCCTCAACCTGGCAACCTATACCCCTCAACCTGGCAACCTATAACCCTCAACCTGGCAACCTGTAACCCTCAACCTGGCAACCTATAGCACCCTCAACCTGGAAACCTGTAACCCTCAACCTGGCAACCTATAACCCTCAACCTGGCAACCCTCAACCTGGTAACCTGTGACCCTCAACCTGGCAACCTATAACCCTCAACCTGGCAACCTATAACCCCCAACCTGGCAACCTATAGCCCTCAACCTGGCAACCTGTAACCCCCAACCTGGCAACCTATAACCCTCAACCTGGCAACCTGTAACCCTCAACCTGGCAACCTATAACCCTCAACCTGGCAACCTCTAACCCTCAACCTGGCAACCTGTAACCCTCAACCTGGCAACCTATAACCCTCAACCTGGCAACCTCTAACCCTCAACCTGGCAACCCACAACCCTCAACCTGGCAACCTCTAACCTGTGTGGATCTCTGTCTGATTACCTGGATGTCTTCCCAAAGGCAACGCTCCAGCCAGGGTTCAAACATTAAACTGCTGATTAATTAGCATAACCAACGTGATATATAAACATTAAACTGCTGATTAATTAGCATAACCAACGAGGTATATAAACATTAAACTGATGATTAATTAGCATAACCAACGTGATATATAAACATTAAACTGCTGATTAATTATCATAACCAACGAGGTATATAAACATTAAACTGCTGATTAATTATCATAACCAACGTGATATATAAACATTAAACTGCTGATTAATGAGCATAACCAACAAGATATAAACATTAAACTGCTGATTAATTAGCATAACCAACGTGATATATAAACATTAATCTGCTGATTAATGAGCATAACCAACGAGGTATATAAACATTAAACTGCTGATTAATTATCATAACCAACGAGGTATATAAACATTAAACTGCTGATTAATTAGCATAACCAACGTGGTATATAAACATTAAACTGCTGATTAATTAGCATAACCAACGTGGTATATAAACATTAATCTGCTGATTAATTAGCATAACCAACGAGGTATATAAACATTAAACTGCTGATTAATTAGCATAACCAACGTGATATATAAACATTAAACTGCTGATTAATTAGCATAACCAACGTGATATATAAACATTAAACTGATGATTAATTATCATAACCAACGTGATATATAAACATTAAACTGATGATTAATTAACATAACCAACGTGATATATAAACATTAAACTGATGATTATCATAACCAACGAGGTATATAAACATTAAATTGCTGATTAATTAGCATAACCAACGTGATATATAAACCAAATCAAACTAAGTGGTGTAATGTCTTCTTCGTGCCAATAATCCCCTAATCTCATTGGCCTAATATAATCCCCCAATCTCATTGGCCTAATATAATCCTCTAATCTCATTGGCCTAATGGAGGAGTTGGTAAAAGACTCTCCATTAAAGTAAAAAACTGTGGTGTAATGGCTCCAACAGCCCTGATCTGTATCAATCGACCAATCAAACAACAGCTAAAGATGTTCACATATTCACATATTTAATGAAGTCAAAACACGTTGAGTCTGAAAAGCGCTATAGAAATTCAGTTTATTATTATTAACACGTTTCAAAAAGAAAAACTAAAAGAGAAAAAAACAGAAAGTGACAGAAAATATGTACAGTTATTGATCAGAGCAGCTTCTTTTCTAAAATGTATTTAAACTCAAAGATCATATCATAACTCAGATTCTGGTTCCTGATTTATGGCCTCGAACAAACTACACCCTCCAAAATAAGACTAGTGTTGAAGGTACATGATATCTCTTAAATGATCAGCTTGTGTCTGTTTATTAATAATAAACCTGAGCAGAGATAGGAGCCAGAAAGATGTCTCACTCTGTTTGATTAGCAGGAAATAAAAACAGAGTGGAGTGTAGAGAAGATGCTTCACTCTGTTTAAACTCTAGTGAGATCAAAACACAGACAGGAAGCAGAACTACACGTTGAGAGAGAGAGACAAACACAAGTACAGTGACGTATATAGAGATAGATATATAATATATATATCAAAGATAACGTAGTGACATAACAGCAGAGATAGGAGTGTAGAGAAGATGCCCAACACTAACCCTGTCTCATGATTATTTAACTATTTGGTTCCCTTATTAAAATGTGCAATAATGCAGCAATAACATGTCGATAAAGCTTAGCTGATTGGTTAGTTAGTTATGAGATATATAAAAACATGATGTAGTAGCATACAAAACCAGAGATAGGAGTGTAGAGAGGATGGGTCACTCTGTTGTAGATATTAAACCAGAGATAGGAGTGTAGAGAGGAGGGGTCACTCTGTTGTAGATATAAAACCAGAGATAGAGAGGAGGGGTCACTCTGTTGTAGATATAAAACCAGAGATAGGAGATAGAGAGGATGGGTCACTCTGTTGTAGATATTAAACCAGAGATAGGCGTAGAGAGGATGGGTCACTCTGTTGTAGATATTAAACCAGAGATAGGAGCGTAGAGAGGATGGGTCACTCTGTTGTAGATATAAAACCAGAGATAGGAGTGTAGAGAGGATGGGTCACTCTGTTGTAGATATAAAACCAGAGATAGGAGAGTAGAGAGGATGGGTCACTCTGTTGTAGATATTAAACCAGAGATAGGAGCGTAGAGAGGATGGGTCACTCTGTTGTAGATATTAAACCAGAGATAGGAGTGTAGAGAGGATTGGTCACTCTGTTGTAGATATTAAACCAGAGATAGGTGTGTAGAAGAAGAGCAGGACTTCATTTCTTGAAGAACTTCTTGTTGAGGAGGAAGATGAGCAGGTTGACGTTGATTTTGGCTTTGTCGATCATCTTCATCACGGCCACGCCTTCGTACTGCAGCTGCAGCAGATCCTGAAGACATTATACACACGTTAAACACACACACACACACAAAAACACACACACACACACACACACACACACACACACACATTATACACACACGTTAAACACACACACACACATTAAAACACACAAACACACATTATACATGTTATACACACGTTACACACCTGTTAGCCTGTTAGCTCCTACCTGGTAATAGAACTTGTTAGCCTGTTAGCTCCTACCTGGTATTAGAGCGTGTTAGCCCGTTAGCTCCTACCTGGTATTAGAGCGTGTTAGCCTGTTAGTGTGTTACCCTGTTAGCTCCTACCTGGTATTAGAGCGTGTTAGCCCATTAGTGTGTTACCCTGTTAGCTCCTACCTGGTATTTGAGCATGTTAGCCTGTTAGTGTGTTACCCTGTTAGCTCCTACCTGGTATTAGAGCGTGTTAGCCTGTTAGTGTGTTAGCCTGTTAGCTCCTACCTGGTATTTGAGCATGTTAGCCTGTTAGTGTGTTACCCTGTTAGCTCCTACCTGGTATTAGAGCGTGTTAGCCCGTTAGTGTGTTACCCTGTTAGCTCCTACCTGGTATTTGAGCATGTTAGCCTGTTAGTGTGTTACCCTGTTAGCTCCTACCTGGTATTAGAGCGTGTTAGCCTGTTAGTGTGTTACCCTGTTAGCTCCTACCTGGTATTTGAGCATGTTAGCCTGTTAGTGTGTTACCCTGTTAGCTCCTACCTGGTATTAGAGCGTGTTAGCCTGTTAGTGTGTTACCCTGTTAGCTCCTACCTGGTATTTGAGCATGTTAGCCTGTTAGTGTGTTACCCTGTTAGCTCCTACCTGGTATTAGAGCGTGTTAGCCTGTTAGTGTGTACCCTGTTAGCTCCTACCTGGTATTTGAGCATGTTAGCCTGTTAGTGTGTTACCCTGTTAGCTCCTACCTGGTATTAGAGCGTGTTAGCCTGTTAGTGTGTTACCCTGTTAGCTCCTACCTGGTATTTGAGCATGTTAGCCTGTTAGCTCCTACCTGGTATTAGAGCGTGTTAGCCTGTTAGTGTGTTACCCTGTTAGCTCCTACCTGGTATTTGAGCATGTTAGCCTGTTAGCTCCTACCTGGTATTAGAGCGTGTTAGCCTGTTAGTGTGTTACCCTGTTAGCTCCTACCTGGTATTTGAGCATGTTAGCCTGTTAGCTCCTACCTGGTATTAGAGCGTGTTAGCCTGTTAGTGTGTTACCCTGTTAGCTCCTACCTGGTATTTGAGCATGTTAGCCTGTTAGCTCCTACCTGGTATTTGAGCGGGAACTCTTCCATCTCGATGCCGAGGAATCGAGCTTTGACGTTGAACGTTCCTTTCTCCGGTCCAGGGACGATGTCAAAGACCACGTTCTTAAACCTGGAACAGATCACATCAGATCACTTCAGATCAGACCAGATCAGATCACTTCAGACCAGATCACATCAGATCACTCCAGATCAGATCACATCAGATCACTTCAGATCAGACCAGATCAGATCACTTCAGACCAGATCACATCAGATCACTTCACTTCAGACCAGATCACACCAGATCTCACCAGATCAGATCACATCAGAGTAGAGCTGGGCAATATATGGATATTATATCAATATGAAATGAGACTAGATATCGTCTTAGATTTTGGATATCGTAATATGACATAAGTGTCTTCTACAGGGTGTATACATTAGGGCTGTGCTCCATTGAAGAAATTCTTAGTCCACTAACACTCATTCAATTATATCGACTAATCGATTAGTTGATTTAATCGACAGATCTGTAAATCTGAGTTTCTCCACAAAGAGTCATGCAAAAGGATGCATATATTGAATAAGATGATGCCTCCTTTGCATATTTAAACACAACATTACACAACAAATAAAGTAATCAAAGTAGGTTTCCCGGTGATATCTGTTAGGTAAAATGTCAACCCTTAATTCTTGTGTTTACCAGAGATGTGCTCGTACGGTTCTTGGAAATAAGTCATTCAGCATGAAAACAGCATCAGACATGACTAATGGACTACAGAGATCTAAGATGACTAAGACCAGATCCACCGATTAGTCGACTAATCCACTAAGAGGGAGCAGCTCTGATATACAGAAATCCTGGAGGTAAATTCAATACCTTTTAATACCTTCTCAATACAACGCAGATAGGGAAAGTCAACAGAATAGATTAGACTCACTGACTTTGGAAACATCTTGCAACCCTAACCTAATATATATATATATATATATATATATATATATATATATATATATATATATATATATATATAGATTTATAAAACTACACACTCTTGGCCAATAGAACAATGCAGACAGGAAAAGTCAACAGAATAGATGATGATTGATTAAAATAGATGAAATAAAATGATAAATTAAAGCAGTTCAAAGAAACAAGCATTCACTGATGCCATTATAACCACTTCAAACTAACTGAACCTTCTTCTGTATGTACAGACACGCAAATGAGTACACATGGAAAATATTCCATGAGGCAAGTAACATACAAGAAAACATACATATACAGACATGCATGTTACTCTAACCATTTGAAACTAAGTGAACCTGTGATCTCGTGGGAAGTGCTTTCTCTTCCCCACTAGGGGTGCATACCGCTCAAACCCAACATGAAAAACGTAGCTAGTAATGGTGACTCAGCGTTTAGTTTTGTTGTTAAACTGTGTGTAAAATGAGCGGTGACGTTAAATCACCGTTTCAGATAACGGGTCCGTCTATTTGTTGTTTTTGTGTGTGTGTGTGTGTGTGTGTGTGTGTGTGTGTGTGTGTGTGTGTGTGTGTGTGTGTGTCTCACTGTGTAGCTGGCAGGTCCTGGATCTGTGTGTGTGTGTGTGTGTGTGTGTGTGTGTGTGTGTGTGTGTGTGTGTGTGTGTGTGTGTGTGTGTGTGTGTGTGTGTGTCTCACTGTGTAGCTGGCAGGTCCTGGATCTGTGTGTGTGTGTGTGTGTGTGTGTGTGTGTGTGTGTGTGTGTGTGTGTGTGTGTGTGTCTCACTGTGTAACTGGCAGGTCCTGGATCTCCACCAGAACTCCTTTCTCCTGCAGCCGGGCGGCGCTGTAGCTCAGAGCAGGAAGCTTCTTCTTATTGGTCGACTTACTGAAACACACAGCCAATCACAACATGACACCTCTGTGCGAGTCAGTGTGTGTGTCTCTCTCTCTGTCTGTGTGTGTGTAGTTGTGTGTGTCTGTCTCTGTGTGTGTTGTACCTGCTGTGAGTCAGGTGGTCCAGACAGGAAGTGATGTAATGTCTGTAGTAGTCCACCTGCTGGCTGTGGAAGCTGCTCTTGTCCTGCAGGCTGCTGAGAGTCTGACGGAGTTTCTGAAGCTCCGCCCCTCGCCGCTGGCGGTGCACACGCTGCTGACGGATGTCCTGAGGGACCAACAGCAAATACTTTATTATTATTATTATTATTATTATTATTATTATTATTATTATTAAGTGTGCCGATGTGCTGCATTTGCAGCAATCGGCAGAATGACTATTATCCTCCATACTTATTATCCCGCCACATTTTTGTCCTGCTACTAGTCACGGAGCGTTGCCAACACATGCACACAAAATACATCAAAACGTGTGTAATGACCAGGAATGGTCTGCTATGACTTTTCTAAGAGATTTGCCGCACGGTTTTTACGAAAAAGGCAAAAAACGGCACGAAATTTCCCATAGACTTTAATGGTAAATCTTCGGTAAATAGCTAAAAGTTTAAACCAAAGACAAGACGTTGGCCTTTATTGGGCTGAATGGGCATTCTGATATCAAGCACGGTTTCTACCAAATCAGTTTATGTATCGTCTAGTTTTCAGACCAGTTCAGATTTTCCAATGTGTGTGTGTGTGTGTGTGTGTGTGTCTCTGTGTGTGTGTGTCTCTCTGTGTGTGTGTGTGTCTCTGTGTGTGTCTCTGTGTGTGTGTGTGTCTCTCTCTGTGTGTGTGTCTGTGTGTTTGGTTACCTTGGCGATCATCTGCAGGATCTGGTTCTCGGGGTGGGGGGCTCTCAGGACTCCGAGTCCCTCCAGACGACGAAGACATCTCAGGATCTTCCTCTTCTTCTCCTCCAAACTCAGGTTGCCGTTGGCGACCAGCGACTCGTTCCTCTTCATCTTGTCAGGCGTGCGGGCATCCTGCCGAGCTCGCCGCTGCATCAGCCAATCATGACACACTTCCTGTAGAGGAGAGACAGCTGACTGTAGTTCACCTGCTGAGAGTCACCTGGGACCAGGTCTTTGTGTGTCTCTCTGTGTGTGTGTGTGTGTTAGAGCTGTCAGTCTTCTTCATATTCTTCCTCATATTCTAGTCTTCCTCACCATTTGAATTTCATTTGTTATATTTTTTAAATATTCCAATAATCTTTGAATATGTAATGCTCATATGCAGCCTGTTATTAACATGTACTCCACTACCCAGGCTTATTTATAGTCAAAGCCAGTATCAGCATGTGTTGTTGTTACAGGTTCTGTCCTCTAGAGGGACCTCTAACACCAGCCTGGTCTTCAAGGAGATCTACATCATGGAGCATTGCTGCTCTCGGTTTCTATATATATATATATATATATATATATAGCAGAGATCTCTGGAATCAAACATGGTCTAACAGGTGTAGAGGAGGCTCTGTTGTAAAGGTTAACATGTGTGTGTGTGTGTGTGTGTGTGTGTGTGTGTGTGTGTGTGTGTGTGTGTGTGTACCTGGTCATGTGACACAGAGGTTCAGAGTCACCTGACCGTGTCCTGATGACATCGATGATCAGCTGCTTGGTGCTGAAAACAACAACAAAACAAAGCTAAGCTAACATGCTAACAGGCAGCTCAATTCAACAAACTCTCTCTTTCCATCTTCATGTTACTGCTTCTCACTCACTTCTAGCCTTCATCATGCTACCATGCTAGAAGGCTACCATGCTAAGCTACCTGAGCAGCAGTCCTCTGGCGTCCGGTCTGTCCTCAGACTCGTTGAAGATGTCAAACTTGTTGGTGAGAGTCAGAGAAACCTCAGATCCTGGATCAGCTGACGAAGAAGACTCTCCTGAGGAGCAGAAAGCCGTCACAATCAAGGTCATAACTCTGGCTAGTGTTAGCTTGGAAGTCTAGTTGACCTGTTGGCTATCGTTAGCTTGGAGAGCTAGTTGACCTGTTGGCTATCGTTAGCTTGGAGAGCTAGTTGACCTGTTGGCTATCATTAGCTTGGAGAGCTAGTTGACCTGTTGGCTATCGTTAGCTTGGAGAGCTAGTTGACCTGTTGGCTATCATTAGCTTGGAGAGCTAGTTGAACTGTTGGCTAGTGTTAGCTTGGAGAGCTAGTTGACCTGTTGGCTAGCGTTAGCTTGGAGAGCTAGTTGACCTGTTGGCTAGTGTTAGCTTGAACAGCTAGTTGACCTGTTGGCTAGCGTTAGCTTGGAGAGCTTTTTTAAGACCTTTATGAATACTATTTAAGACCTATATCACGACATACAAATACAACAAAATGCAGAGTCCCAAAAGTACTTAGCATAGTAAATAAATGTATTCAAATTGACTGAAAGCGACACAGAGTAATAATAATAATGTGTACATATACTGCAAATTATATTTGGATGAGTGAAAGAACTACAACACCACAGAATGTAAAAACTACATTTGATTGATGATTAGAGGGTTAGATGGACGAAGAACAGTCAGACCTGTTTAATATGATTTAAGACCTAGAACTACAACACAGGACTGACATTAAGAGATCAGTGTGTCTGTGTGTTTTTCTCTGTATGTGTGTGTCTATGTGTGTGTCTCTGTGTGTGTGTGTGTGTCTTGTCTGTGTGTGTGTGTGTGTGTGTGTGTGTGTGTGTGTGTGTGTACCTGGTCATGTGACCCAGAGGACAGAGAATAAGACAGCAGAGACCACAGATAGTAGAAAAGGAAGGAATATTACGGGGAAAAAGTTGTAAAATCTTCAGAGAAAGGTTGGGTTTAACTTTATAACTTTACATGTTCCAGTTCCAGTCTCGACCTTCAGACCAAACCAAACGTGTTTGATAGTGTCCTCAGTTTGAAGTCTTCATGTCATTCAAGACATTCTGACAGAAGGTCTTCAGATGTGAGATGGTGTCCCTCTGTAGTCTGTCCCCAGTCTGCTAGTGGATGCTAGTCTTTAGGGTTAGAGGTCTAGTCTGTCTCCAGTCTGCTAGTGGATGCTAGTCTTTAGGGTTAGAGGTCTAGTCTGTCCCCAGTCTGCTAGTGGATGCTAGTCTTTAGGGTTAGAGGGTTAGTCTGTCCCCAGTCTGCTAGTGGATGCTAGGCTTTAGGGTTAGAGGTCTAGTCTGTCTCCAGTCTGCTAGTGGATGCTAGGCTTTAGGGTTAGAGGTCTAGTCTGTCCCCAGTCTGCTAGTGGATGCTAGGCTTTAGGGTTAGAGGTCTAGTCTGTCTCCAGTCTGCTAGTGGATGCTAGGCTTTAGGGTTAGAGGTCTAGTCTGTCTCCAGTCTGCTAGTGGATGCTAGGCTTTTTAGGGTCAGAGGTCTAGTCTGTCTCCAGTCTGCTAGTGGATGCTAGGCTTTAGGGTTAGAGGTCTAGTCTGTCTCCAGTCTGCTAGTGGATGCTAGGCTTTAGGGTTAGAGGTCTAGTCTGTCTCCAGTCTGCTAGTGGATGCTAGGCTTTAGGGTTAGAGGTCTAGTCTGTCTCCAGTCTGCTAGTGGATGCTAGTCTTTAGGGTTAGAGGTCTAGTCTGTCCCCAGTCTGCTAGTGGATGCTAGGCTTTAGGGTTAGAGGTCTAGTCTGTCTCCAGTCTGCTAGTGGATGCTAGGCTTTGGGGTTAGAGGTCTAGTCTGTCCCCAGTCTGCTAGTGGATGCTAGGCTTTAGGGTTAGAGGTCTAGTCTGTCTCCAGTCTGCTAGTGGATGCTAGGCTTTAGGGTTAGAGGTCTAGTCTGTCTCCAGTCTGCTAGTGGATGCTAGGCTTTAGGGTCAGAGGTCTAGTCTGTCTCCAGTCTGCTAGTGGATGCTAGGCTTTAGGGTTAGAGGTCTAGTCTGTCCCCAGTCTGCTAGTGGATGCTAGGCTTTAGGGTTAGAGGTCTAGTCTGTCTCCAGTCTGCTAGTGGATGCTAGGCTTTAGGGTTAGAGGTCTAGTCTGTCCCCAGTCTGCTAGTGGATGCTAGGCTTTGGGGTCAGAGGGTTCTGCATCAACTGCATGTCCTCTGTGTGGACATCAGACCAGAAGACCTGCAGGAATCACTTTCTAACTCTAGTTATGTTTCTATCTTTTCCACCTTGTCAGGACTTGAGATGTGTTAATAAAGTCATATTTGTGAGAGAGGACCAGTAGAAGTGTGTTTGGTTGATGTGGTATAAAGCCTGTTCTCAGAGGGAGACGGCTGGATGGCCTCACATTAATCTCTCACTTTACACAAAGCTGCTTTACAGTTTTATGACCAAAGCAAACACAGCTCTCAGCGATTGGCTTCCAGTTTGAATAAGAACAGACTAGGTGTGTGAAGGAAGAGATGAGATCACAACGGCCGTACAAACAGTAGGAGGTCATTTCATCACGGTTAGTTTGGCAGCAGGACTCAGAACCAGGTCAACCAGGAGAAGACACATTTTAAAATGACTTCATTCATCGGCTCACAGTCCACTGGGGCTTCAAAATGTCATCCTGTTCTCAATAATCCTTGTAAATATTGTTCTGAATAAGTATAAAGCACTGGAATTATGGAGAAAACACAAGACTGCACACAGCACATGCAGGTGTGACTTCACTTACTAAGTGTGACTTACTAATGTGTGTGTGCGACTTAGTAATGCATGTGTGTGACTAACTAATGTATGCGTGTGACTAACTAATGTATGTGTGTGACTAACTAATGTATGTGTGTGACTAACTAATGTATGCGTGTGACTAACTTATGTATGTGTGTGACTAACTAATGTATGCGTGTGACTACCTAATGTATGCGTGTGACTAACTAATGTGTGTGTGCGACTTAGTAATGCATGTGTGTGACTAACTAATGTATGCTTGTGACTAACTAATGTATGTGTGTGACTAACTAATGTATGTGTGTGACTAACTAATGTATGCGTGTGACTAACTTATGTATGTGTGTGACTAACTAATGTATGCGTGTGACTAACTAATGTATGCCTGTGACTATCTAATGTATGCGTGTGACTAATGTATGCGTGTGACTAACTAATGTATGCGTGTGACTAACTAATGTATGTGTGTGACTAACTAATGTATGTGTGTGACTAACTAATGTATGCGTGTGACTAACTAATGTATGCGTGTGACTAACTAATGTATGTGTGTGACTAACTTATGTATGTGTGTGACTAACTAATGTATGCGTGTGACTAACTAATGTATGTGTGTGACTAACTAATGTATGCCTGTGACTAACTAATGTATGCGTGTGACTAACTAATGTATGCCTGTGACTAACTAATGTATGCCTGTGACTAACTAATGTATGCGTGTGACTAACTAATGTATGCGTGTGACTAACTAATGTATGCCTGTGACTAACTAATGTATGCGTGTGACTAACTAATGCATGCCTGTGACTAACTAATGTATGCCTGTGACTAACTAATGTATGTGTGTGACTAACTAATGTATGCGTGTGACTAACTTATGTATGTGTGTGATTAACTTATGTATGTGTGTGACTAACTAATGTATGCCTGTGACTAACTAATGTATGCGTGTGACTAACTAATGTATGTGTGTGACTAACTTATGTATGCGTGTGACTAACTAATGTATGCCTGTGACTAACTAATGTATGGGTGTGACTAACTAATGTATGCGTGTGACTAACTAATGTATGTGTGTGACTAACTAATGTATGCGTGTGACTAACTAATGTATGCCTGTGACTAACTAATGTATGTGTGACTAACTAATGTATGTGTGTGACTAACTAATGTATGTGTGTGACTAACTAATGTATGTGTGTGACTAACTAATAACTAATGTATGTGTGTGACTAACTAATGTATGCGTGTGACTAACTAATAATGCGTGTGACTAACTAATGTATGTGTGTGACTAACTAATGTATGCCTGTGACTAACTAATGTATGCGTGTGACTAACTAATGTATGTGTGTGACTAACTAATGTATGCGTGTGACTAACTAATGTATGCGTGTGACTAACTAATGTATGTGTGTGACTAACTAATGCATACGTGTGACTAACTAATGTATGCGTGTGACTAACTAATGTATGTGTGTGACTAACTAATGTATGCCTGTGACTAACTAATGTATGCGTGTGACTAACTAATGTATGCGTGTGACTAACTAATGTATGCCTGTGACTAACTAATGTATGCGTGTGACTAACTAATGTATGTGTGTGACTAACTAATGTATGTGTGTGACTAACTTATGTATGTGTGTGACTAACTAATGTATGCGTGTGACTAACTAATGTATGTGTGTGACTAACTAATGTATGCCTGTGACTAACTAATGTATGCGTGTGACTAACTAATGTATGCCTGTGACTAACTAATGTATGCCTGTGACTAACTAATGTATGTGTGTGACTAACTAATGTATGTGTGTGACTAACTTATGTATGTGTGTGACTAACTAATGTATGCGTGTGACTAACTAATGTATGTGTGTGACTAACTAATGTATGCCTGTGACTAACTAATGTATGCGTGTGACTAACTAATGTATGCCTGTGACTAACTAAATTATGCCTGTGACTAACTAATGTATGCGTGTGACTAACTAATGTATGCGTGTGACTAACTAATGTATGCCTGTGACTAACTAATGTATGCGTGTGACTAACTTATGTATGCGTGTGACTAACTAATGTATGCCTGTGACTAACTAATGTATGTGTGTGACTAACTAATGTATGCGTGTGACTAACTTATGTATGTGTGTGATTAACTTATGTATGTGTGTGACTAACTAATGTATGCCTGTGACTAACTAATGTATGCGTGTGACTAACTAATGTATGTGTGTGACTAACTTATGTATGCGTGTGACTAACTAATGTATGGGTGTGACTAACTAATGTATGCGTGTGACTAACTAATGTATGTGTGTGACTAACTAATGTATGCGTGTGACTAACTAATGTATGCCTGTGACTAACTAATGTATGTGTGTGACTAACTAATGTATGTGTGTGACTAACTAATGTATGTGTGTGACTAACTAATGTATGCGTGTGACTAACTAATGTATGCGTGTGACTAACTAATGTATGTGTGTGACTAACTAATGTATGCCTGTGACTAACTAATGTATGCGTGTGACTAACTAATGTATGCGTGTGACTAACTAATGTATGTGTGTGACTAACTAATGTATGCGTGTGACTAACTAATGTATGCGTGTGACTAACTAATGTATGTGTGTGACTAACTAATGCATACGTGTGACTAACTAATGTATGCGTGTGACTAACTAATGTATGTGTGTGACTAACTAATGTATGCCTGTGACTAACTAATGTATGCGTGTGACTAACTAATGTATGCGTGTGACTAACTAATGTATGCCTGTGACTAACTAATGTATGCGTGTGACTAACTAATGTATGTGTGTGACTAACTAATGTATGTGTGTGACTAACTAATGCATACGTGTGACTAACTAATGTATGCCTGTGACTAACTAATGTATGCGTGTGATTAACTAATGCATACGTGTGACTAACTAATGTATGCGTGTGACTAACTAATGCATACGTGTGACTAACTAATGTATGTGTGTGACTAACTAATGTATGCGTGTGACTAACTAATGCATACGTGTGACTAACTAATGTATGCGTGTGACTAACTAATGTATGCGTGTGACTAACTAATGTATGTGTGTGATTAACTAATGCATACGTGTGACTAACTAATGTATGCGTGTGACTAACTAATGCATACGTGTGACTAACTAATGTATGCGTGTGACTAACTAATGCATACGTGTGACTAACTAATGTATGTGTGTGACTAACTAATGTATGCGTGTGACTAACTAATGCATACGTGTGACTAACTAATGTATGCGTGTGACTAACTAATGCATACGTGTGACTAACTAATGTATGCGTGTGATTAACTAATGCATACGTGTGACTAACTAATGTATGCGTGTGATTAACTAATGCATACGTGTGACTAACTAATGTATGCGTGTGACTAACTAATGCATACGTGTGACTAACTAATGTATGTGTGTGACTAACTAATGTATGCGTGTGACTAACTAATGCATACGTGTGACTAACTAATGTATGCCTGTGACTAAATAATGTATGCGTGTGACTAACTAATGCATACGTGTGACTAACTAATGTATGTGTGTGACTAACTAATGTATGCGTGTGACTAACTAATGCATACGTGTGACTAACTAATGTTTGCGTGTGACTAACTAATGCATACGTGTGACTAACTGTTTGTGTGTGACTAACTAATGCATACGTGTGACTAACTAATGCATACGTGTGACTAACTAATGCATACGTGTGACTAACTAATGTATGTGTGTGACTAAATAATGCATAACGTGTGACTAACTAATGTTTGTGTGTGACTAACTAATAATGCACGTGTGACTAACTAATGCATACGAGTGACTAACTAATGCATATGTGTGACTAACTAATGCATACGTGTGACTAACTAATGTATGTGTGTGACTAACTAATGCATACGTGTGACTAACTAATGTTTGCGTGTGACTAACTAATGTTTGCGTGTGACTAACTAATGCATACGTGTGACTAACTAATGTTTGTGTGTGACTAACTAATGCATACGTGTGACTAACTAATGCATACGTGTGACTAACTAATGTTTGCGTGTGACTAACTAATGTTTGCGTGTGACTAACTAATGCATACGTGTGACTAACTAATGCATACGTGTGACTAACTAATGCATACGTGTGACTAACTAATGTATGCGTGTGACTAACTAATGCATACGTGTGACTAACTAATGTATGCGTGTGATTAACTAATGCATACGTGTGACTAACTAATGTATGCGTGTGATTAACTAATGCATACGTGTGACTAACTAATGTATGCGTGTGACTAACTAATGCATACGTGTGACTAACTAATGTATGTGTGTGACTAATGTATGCGTGTGACTAACTAATGCATACGTGTGACTAACTAATGTATGCCTGTGACTAAATAATGTATGCGTGTGACTAACTAATGCATACGTGTGACTAACTAATGTATGTGTGTGACTAACTAATGTATGCGTGTGACTAACTAATGCATACGTGTGACTAACTAATGTTTGCGTGTGACTAACTAATGCATACGTGTGACTAACTGTTTGTGTGTGACTAACTAATGCATACGTGTGACTAACTAATGCATACGTGTGACTAACTAATGCATACGTGTGACTAACTAATGTATGTGTGTGACTAACTAATGCATACGTGTGACTAACTAATGTTTGTGTGTGACTAACTAATGCATACGTGTGACTAACTAATGCATACGTGTGACTAACTAATGCATATGTGTGACTAACTAATGCATACGTGTGACTAACTAATGTATGTGTGTGACTAACTAATGCATACGTGTGACTAACTAATGTTTGCGTGTGACTAACTAATGTTTGCGTGTGACTAACTAATGCATACGTGTGACTAACTAATGTTTGTGTGTGACTAACTAATGCATACGTGTGACTAACTAATGCATACGTGTGACTAACTAATGTTTGCGTGTGACTAACTAATGTTTGCGTGTGACTAACTAATGCATACGTGTGACTAACTAATGCATACGTGTGACTAACTAATGCATACCTGTGACTAACTAATGTTTGCGTGTGACTAACTAATGCATACGTGTGACTAACTAATGCATACGTGTGACTAACTAATGTTTGCGTGTGACTAACTAATGCATACGTGTGACTAACTAATGTTTGCGTGTGACTAACTAATGTTTGCGTGTGACTAACTAATGCATACGTGTGACTAACTAATGTTTGCGTGTGACTAACTAATGTTTGCGTGTGACTAACTAATGTTTGCGTGTGACTAACTAATGTTTGCGTGCATTAGTAAGTAGCAGCATCATAAACATGAAACATTTAGAGTTCAGAGCTGAAGTTTAACAGATTATTTTAGCAAACATAATGCTGCATATCTTTCTAATTGATCCATTCCACTTTAACACAAGCTGCATCCTGAGACTAAGACTTCTGTCTATAATAATATAAACTCAGTTTTTGGGGTCGGTTCTGGTTCTGGACCCTGTTGGTGGTGAATATCAGGACCCAGCAGCTTCTAGACATGTTTCTGTTGTTTGCTAGAAGACGGAATAAAGAGGAGAAACCTTCACTCAATACCAGTCAACGGAGAGAGGAGAGCTGTTCCCCCCCGCTGGGGGCAGGACTTAAATGTGCTGTGTCTTTATTTCTAACTTCACCTGTTATGTTTCTATCCTTTCCACCTTGTCAGGACTTGAGATGTGTTAATAAAGTCATATTTGTGAGAGAGGACCAGTAGAAGTGTGTCTGGTTGATGTGGTATGAAGCCTGTTCTCAGAGGGAGACGGCTGGATGGCCTCACATTAATCTCTAATCTAAAATTTAAAGTTTTACCACCAAAGCAAACACAGCTCTCAGCGATTGGCTTCCAGTTTGAATAAGAACAGACTAGGTGTGTGGAGGAAGAGATGAGATCACAACGGCCGTTGTGGAGGTCATTTCATCACGGTTAGTTTGGCAGCAGGACTCAGAACCAGGTCAACCAGGAGAAGACACATTTTAAAATGACTTCATTCATCGGCTCACAGTCCACTGGGGCTTCAAAATGTCATCCTGTTCTCAATTACACATGTAAATATTGCTCTGAATAAGTATAAAGCACTGGAATTATGGTATGAATTTTAACAGTCACATTAAGACAATAACAAAATATCAAGGGTTAGAGGGCTTATGTCTCAGCAGGATTTGGAAAAACTTGTCCATGCTTTTATCTTCAGTAGACTTGACTACTGTAACGGTGTCTTTACAGGTCTCCCTAAAAATTCCATCAGACAGCTGCAGCTGATTCAGAACGCTGCTGCCCGAGTTCTCACTAGGACAAAAAAAGTGGATCATATCACTCTGGTTTTACACTGGCTTCCAGTGCCTCAAAGAATTGATTTTAAAATACTTTTACTGGTTTATAAATCACTAAATGGCTTAGGACCAAAATATATCTCAGATCTGTTAATGCACTATAACCCTCCCAGACCTCTAAGGTGGTCTGGGACAGGTCTGCTACACTATGACCCCCCCAGACCTCTCAGGTGGTCTGGGACAGGTCTGCTACACTATGACCCCCCCAGACCTCTCAGGTGGTCTGGGACAGGTCTAATACACTATGACCCCCCCAGACCTCTCAGGTGGTCTGGGACAGGTCTGCTACACTATGACCCCCCCAGACCTCTCAGGTGGTCTGGGACAGGTCTAATACACTATGACCCCCCCAGACCTCTCAGGTGGTCTGGGACAGGTCTAATACACTATGACCCCCCCAGACCTCTCAGGTGGTCTGGGACAGGTCTAATACACTATGACCCACCCAGACCTCTCAGGTGGTCTGGGACAGGTCTACTACACTATGACCCCCCAGACCTCTCAGGTGGTCTGGGACAGGTCTCTACACTATGACCCCCCCAGACCTCTCAGGTGGTCTGGAACAGGTCTGTTACACTATGACCCCCCCAGACCTCTCAGGTGGTCTGGGACAGGTCTAATACACTATGACCCACCCAGACCTCTCAGGTGGTCTGGGACAGGTCTACTACACTATGACCCCCCAGACCTATCAGGTGGTCTGGGACAGGTCTACTACACTATGACCCCCCAGACCTCTCAGGTGGTCTGGGACAGGTCTACTACACTATGACCCCCCCAGACCTCTCAGGTGGTCTGGGACAGGTCTACTTGTTGTCCCCAGAGTCAGAACTAAACAGGGGGAAGCAGCGTTCAGTGTTTATGCTCCACATATCTGGAACAAACTCCCAGAAACCTGTAGGTCTGCAGCAACTCTCAGTTCTTTTAAATCAAGGCTGAAGACCTTTCTTTTTGATGACGCTTTTCGTTCATTCCTTTACCGAACAGTGAATTTTTATTCTTGTATTTTATTTCGTATAAAATTTTAATACGGAATTGTAAATTTTATTTTTGGATTTTTATTCTCATATTAACTACTATACTGAACTATATTTTTATTTACGTATCTTATATGGTATTAAATTTGTATTGATTAATATTTTTATTCTTATTTTAATCCCTATTTTGCTCTTTGTTTTTTAATGATTGATGTTTTGTGTCTGTGTGTCTGTTTGTGTGTCTGTGTGTGTGTATGTGTGTGTGTATGTGTCTCTGTGTGTCTGTGTGTCTCTGTGTGTGTGTATGTGTCTCTGTGTGTGTGTGTATGTGTCTCTGTGTGTCTGTGTGTCTGTGTGTCTCTGTGTGTGTGTATGTGTCTTGTTGCCTTGTGCTGAAATGTGCTATATAAATAAAATTGCCTTGCCTATGTTATGGAGAAAACACAAGACTTCACCCAGAACACGCAGGTGTGACTTACTAATGCGTGCAACTTACTAAGTGCGATTAACTAATGCACATGTGCATATAACTAATGCTACATGAGTGAAAGGACACACAAAATAGAAAAAATAGATGCAAAACAATCCCAGAGATGCAAAAAGACTACCGAATGAGGACAAGGTCTACAACCAAACTAGAATATTTATACTCTGTTACATTACAACACTGCCAGCTAATTACTGACTGTCTGAAATGTTGTGTTTGCATTTATAATTCAGGCATTATCTAACGCTAACTTTTGGTGAATTTAGGAGAAATCTGCAGACATAAACAGACAAAGTGTAGTAACATGAATGTTTTCTGAAAGAAGACATGTTATGGAAGATTATAAAGGTAAAGATGATGTTTTTGTCTGTTAGTATTTCCCCTTAAAAACAGCAGCATCATAAACATCAAACTTTTAGAGATCAGAGCTGAAGTTTAACAGATTATTTTACCAAACATAATGCTGCATAGCTTTCTAATGGATCCATTCCACTTTAACACAAGCTGCATCCTCAGACTAAGACTTCTGTCTTCATAAACTCAGCTTTTGGGGTCGGCAGCTTCTAAAAACTGAAGTTCTGGTTCTTGAACCTGTTGGTCATGAATACCAATATACTTTGCACCTTTTCAGGACTACAGATGTGTTAATAAAGTCATATTTGTGAGAGAGGACCAGTAGAAGTGTTGTTTGGTTGATGTGGTATAAAGCCTGTTCTCAGAGGGAGACGGTTGGATGGCCTCACATTAATCTTTCACTTTACACAAAGGTAGTTTATAGTTTTATGACCAAAGCAAACACAGTTCTCAGCGATTGGCTTGGCCGAAAGTAGACACTAAATGACTGAAAGTAGACACTAAATGTCTGAAAGTAGACACTAAATGACTGAAAGTAGACACTAAATGACTGAAAGTAGACACTAAATGTCTGAAAGTAGACACTAAATATCTGAAAGTAGACACTAAATGTCTGAAAGTAGACACTAAATGTCTGAAAGTAGACACTAAATATCTGAAAGTAGACACTAAATGTCTGAAAGTAGACACTAAATGTCTGAAAGTAGACACTAAATGTCTGAAAGTAGACAATAAATATCTGAAAGTAGACACTAAATGACTGAAAGTAGACACTAAATGACTGAAAGTAGACACTAAATGTCTGAAAGTAGACACTAAATGTCTGAAAGTAGACACTAAATGACTGAAAGTAGACACTAAATGACTGAAAGTAGACACTAAATGTCTGAAAGTAGACACTAAATATCTGAAAGTAGACACTAAATATCTGAAAGTAGACACTAAATGACTGAAAGTAGACACTAAATATCTGAATGTAGACACTAAATGTCTGAAAGTTGCTATATATAAAAAATAGCATGAAATACAATAGAAGCTAAGAGAAATTAAACCTCTAATCTCCTCCTGTAGGGATGATGTGTCACTATATTATATTATAATATGTTACCTGCTGCTGACCCTATAAAAGATGAAGTGGGCGTGTATTATAATATATAACATATATGCTGCTGGTCCTATGAGAGATGAAGTGGGCGTGTATTATAATATGATATTATAATATGTTATCTGCTGCTGACCCTATGAGAGATAAAGTGGGCGTGTATTATAATATGATATTATAATATTTTACAGTATAAAGATGGAGGAGTTCTCAGACTTTTCTATCTCTCTCTCCTGTCATTCAGGTAAATATACTTTAGATTATTATTCTCTCTTTAACACATTTAAACTCTGATTCTGTTCCAGCTGTGAGGACAAAGCTTTCTTTGTCACTTCAAGTCACTGTCAAGTTTTTGGTATTTATTTTGACATTTTGATCTATTTTTTAGCCATATCTGTATCTGTTTCTCTTTGCATCCTGTTGCCGTGAGGTTATTCTTCTTTACAACTTAACAGTTTGTTCCCCAAGAGAAACTGTTCAGACGCTACACACTTTGTTCCTCTGTTGTTATTATACACAAACTTTATCACTGTTGGTTTTGTAAGAATATGAATGAAATGTTTATTTCTGTGCCTATCCTTTATAGGATTATTCAGACATATTTTAAATAATACAGACCCAGAAGTGTAGACAGGTTATAGTTTCAGGATGTCCTCTCTGTGTCTGTCTGTCCTCGTTACAAACCTGTCTCACAGTTTCCCTCAGATTGATGAACATAAATGGGTACTGACATTAAGTTTGAATTTCAACATGAAAGCCTTTCAGACCAGAATAAGTTACAGTAGAAGTTAGGGATATAATACAATATATCATTAGATTAATATATATATATATATATATATATATATATATATATATATATATATATATATATAATATCAACGGGACCAATAAACACTAAAGACACTCAGAGATCTTCTGTTGAAATTACCATCGGCCTATTCAAAATATAAATGTTTGTTTTTTCCTGTTTTTTAATATAATATATACATGTTCAGCAATTTCATGGAAAACCTCTCACATGAATATGTTTGAATGAAATATTTAATGTGTGACCCTGTTTTGAAAAGTAAAATATATATTTAAAACTTGAAGCTTTTTCTGAAGCTAATGACTCTGTCACTTCTTCAACGTTTTTTGTAGCTGTTTTAAACATTTTGACGTATTTTTTTGACATTTGTATCTCTAACCCTTTTTTGATATTTCTTTCATTTATTGCCAACGTTTCTGTCACTTTTTCCTCCGTTTCCTGCAGAGTTTTCCAGTGCTTTTTGAAGAAGCCTGAAGTTAAATGTAGTTTTTGACATTTAAGGCATTTTTTCCACAGTTCTGGCTGCTTTTTCCTTGTTTTTTATCATTTACTTTTACCTTTTTCACATTTCTGCACTTCCTAAAGAAGCTTCAAGTTAAATGTAATGTAATGTAATTACCTGTGATGTAACATAGTGTAACATTTCATTTGTATTTCTGTATAATCTTAGTAATGAAGTGTGTTATCATGTGATATTCCAGGTATCTCTCCTGCTGCTGACTCTAGAACTCATCTCTCTCCTGTCATTCAGGTAAATATACTTTAGATTATTATTCTCTCTTTAACACATTTAAACTCTGTATGTTTATATCTGCAATCATTCAGAACTTATTCTGGCTGCATAAGGACTTTATGGATTTCTTCTGCAGAAAGATTTAGATTAATAATCCTGTCTGTAGTTATTCTGCGCTGTAGAAACTCCTGATGTCACTTAACAAGTTCTTACATCATCAGACAGTTAGGAGACATTTATAAAACTAAAGATTAATATAAAGAGATGTTAGATATGTCAGAGTAAAGTCTCTAACAGCTTTTATATGATAATATAAAGAGATGTTAGATATGTCAGAGTAAAGTCTCTAACAGCTTTTATATGATAATATAAAGAGATTTTAGATATGTCAGAGTAAAGTCTCTAACAGCTTTTATATGATAATATAAAGAGATGGTAGATATGTCAGAGTAAAGTCTTTAACAGCTTTTATATGATAATATAAAGAGATGGTAGATATGTCAGAGTAAAGTCTCTAACAGCTTTTATATGATAATATAAATAGATGTTAGATATGTCAGAGTAAAGTCTTTAACAGCTTTTATATGATAATATAAAGAGATGTTAGATATGTCAGAGTAAAGTCTCTAACAGCTTTTATATGATAATATAAAGAGATGTTAAATATGTCAGAGTAAAGTCTCTAACAGCTTCTACATGATAATATAAATAGATGGTAGATATGTCAGAGTAAAGTCTCTAACAGCTTTTATATGATAATATAAAGAGATGTTAGATATGTCAGAGTAAAGTCTCTAACAGCTTTTATATGATAATATAAAGAGATTTTAGATATGTCAGAGTAAAGTCTCTAACAGCTTTTATATGATAATATAAAGAGATGGTAGATATGTCAGAGTAAAGTCTTTAACAGCTTTTATATGATAATATAAAGAGATGGTAGATATGTCAGAGTAAAGTCTCTAACAGCTTTTATATGATAATATAAATAGATGGTAGATATGTCAGAGTAAAGTCTTTAACAGCTTTTATATGATAATATAAAGAGATGTTAGATATGTCAGAGTAAAGTCTCTAACAGCTTTTATATGATAATATAAATAGATGTTAGATATGTCAGTAAAGTCTCTAACAGCTTTTATATGATAATATAAAGAGATGTTAGATATGTCAGAGTAAAGTCTTTAACAGCTTTTATATGATAATATAAAGAGATGTTAGATATGTCAGAGTAAAGTCTCTAACAGCTTTTATATGATAATATAAAGAGATGTTAGATATGTCAGAGTAAAGTCTCTAACAGCTTTTATATGATAATATAAATAGATGTTAGATATGTCAGAGTAAAGTCTCTAACAGCTTTTATATGATAATATAAATAGATGTTAGATATGTCAGTAAAGTCTCTAACAGCTTTTATATGATAATATAAAGAGATGTTAGATATGTCAGAGTAAAGTCTCTAACAGCTTTTATATGATAATATAAAGAGATGTTCACTTCAGTGATGTGGTCTCGTTTAGTCGTGACCATATTGCTGATATGAACATGAGTCCTGACCAATGTACCAAGGTGATGAAGGAAAAAGAAATCACAAACAACGGCAACTGTAAGAGCTTCCATGCCTTCATCGTAGCGAGGTACGAGGACGTCAAAGCCGCCTGTAACACTGGAGGAACAACCAAAGAATTACTTGTTGTTGAATGCAAAATTCAAAAAACCAATCCTTCGTGTACTTATACTGGTGAGATTCGCCACGGGAAAATTCAAGTCCAATGTGACCGTGGCAACAATCCTATTAAATATGTAAAAGGTATTGACCTTGTCACAATACCTTTGTCTGAATTACGCTGATGTTACTATCTGATGAACCAGAGTAATCTATTACTACCTGATGAACCAGAGTAATCTGTTATTACCTGATGAATCAGAGTAATCTGTTACTACCTGATGAATCAGAGTAATCTGTTATTACCTGATGAATCAGAGTAATCTGTTACTACCTGATGAATCAGAGTAATCTATTACTACCTGATGAATCAAAGTAATCTGTTACTACCTGATGAATAAATCCTGTTGAATAAAACAGTTCAACTCTTAACGTGTGGTCTCGAGTTTCTTATTATTTGGAGGAGCTACGAGCTGATTCATGACTCAGCACTTTTCTCACATTAAAGCAGCTCAACGTGTTTTACAGTCTGACAGTCAGAGCTCAACACTAACGAGACATACAGCAGATTAATATGATCATATCAAGAGAATGAAAACTATAAAAATAGAATCAAACCAGAAGATTTCCATCAGAAGATGTCAGCTTCTCTTTACCTTTCCAGAATGTGTCATAATGATGAATGCATAAACTCACACTGATTTAAGGTGGTACACTGGACCAGAAACACACTCCTCCATCTGACCTCCCACCCCCCCCCTCCTGAATCATGTCACATGACCCCAGTAGTCTTTGACCTTAACTCCTACGTAACAGGGAGGAACTGGATTGGACGTGTCTTCTTCGTTCCAATAATCCCCCAATCTCATTGGCCTAATATAATCCCCCAATCTCATTGGCCTAATATAATCCCCCAATCTCATTGGCCTAATATAATCCCCTAATCTCATTGGCCTAATATAATCCCCCAATCTCATTGGCCTAATATAATCCCCTAATCTCATTGGCCTAATATAATCCCCCAATCTCATTGGCCTAATATAATCCCCCAATCTCATTGGCCTAATATAATCCCCTAATCTCATTGGCCTAATATAATCCCCCAATCTCATTGGCCTAATATAATCCTCTAATCTCATTGGCCTAATGGAGGAGTTGGTAAAAGACTCTCCATTAAAGTAAAAAGCTGTGGTGTAATGGCTCCAACAGCCCTGATCTGTATCAATGGACCAATCAAACAACAGCTAAAGATGTTCACATATTCACATATTTAATGAAGTCAAAACACGTTGAGTCTGAAAAGCGCTATAGAAATTTAGTTTATTATTAACACGTTTCAGAAAGAAAAGTAAAAGAGAGAAAACAAAGTGACAGAAAATATGTACAGTTATTGATCAGAGCAGCTTCTTTTCTAAAATGTATTTAAACTCAAAGATCATATCATAACTCAGATTCTGGTTCCTGATTTATGGCCTCGAACAAACTACACCCTCCAAAATAAGACTAGTGTTGAAGGTACATGATATCTCTTAAATGATCAGCTTGGGTCTGTTTATTAATAATAAACCTGAGCAGAGATAGGAGCCAGTGAGATGTCTCACTCTGTTTGATTAGCAGGAAATAAAAACAGAGTGGAGTGTAGAGAAGATGCTTCACTCTGTTTAAACTCTAGTGAGATCAAAACACAGACAGGAAGCAGAACTACACGTTGAGAGAGAGAGACAAACACAAGTACAGTGACGTATATAGAGATAGATATATAATATATATATCAAAGATAACGTAGTGACATAACAGCAGAGATAGGAGTGTAGAGAAGATGCCCAACACTAACCCTGTCTCATGAGTATTTAACTATTTGGTTCCCTTATTAAAATGTGCAATAATGCAGCAATAACATGTCGATAAAAAGATTAGCTGATTGGTTAGTTAGTTATGAGATATATAAAAACATGATGTAGTAGCATACAAAACCAGAGAGATAGGATGGGTCACTCTGTTATAGATACAAAACCAGAGAGAGGATGGGTCACTCTGTTGTAGATACAAAACCAGAGATAGGAGAGTAGAGAGGATGGGTCACTCTGTTGTAGATATAAAACCAGAGATAGGAGTGTAGAGAGGATGGGTCACTCTGTTGTAGATATTAAACCAGAGATAGGAGTGTAGAGAGGATGGGTCACTCTGTTGTAGATATTAAACCAGAGATAGGAGTGTAGAGAGGATGGGTCACTCTGTTGTAGATATAAAACCAGAGATAGGAGTGTAGAGAGGAGGGGTCACTCTGTTGTAGATATACAACCAGAGATAGGAGTGTAGAAGAAGAGCAGGACTTCATTTCTTGAAGAACTTCTTGTTGAGGAGGAAGATGAGCAGGTTGACGTTGATTTTGGCTTTGTCAAACATCTTCATCACGGCCACGCCTTCGTACTGCAGCTGCAGCAGATCCTGAAGACATTATACACACGTTAAACACACACACACATTAAAACACACACACACACACACATTATACACACACGTTACACACACACACACTCACATTATACACACACACTCTTTAGACACATGTTAACAGGTAACAGGGTTAGAGACCCATTCTGAACTCCCTGTCTTTATGTATGAACTCAGTAAGCTGTGAGCTTGTTAGCCTGTTAGCTCCTACCTGGTATGTGAGCGTGTTAGCCCATTAGCATGTTAGCCTGTTAGCTCCTACTTGGTATTTGAGCGTTTTAGCCCGTTAGCCGGTTAGCTCCTACCTGGTATTTGAGCGTGTTAGCCCGTTAGCCGGTTAGCTCCTACCTGGTATTTGAGCGTGTTAGCCTGTTAGCTCCTACCTGGTATGTGAGCGTGTTAGCCTGTTAGCATGTTAGCCTGTTAGCTCCTACTTGGTATTTGAGCGTGTTAGCCCATTAGCCTGTTAGCTCCTACCTGGTATTTGAGCATGTTAGCCTGTTAGCTCCTTCCTGGTATCTGAGCGTGTTAGCCTGTTAGCATGTTAGCCTGTTAGCTCCTACCTGGTATTTGAGTGTGTTAGCCTGTTAGCTCCTACCTGGTATGTGAGCATGTTAGCCCGTTAGCATGTTAGCTCCTACCTGGTATTTGAGCGTGTTAGCCTGTTAGCTCCTACCTGGTATGTGAGTGTGTTAGCTCCTACCTGGTATGTGAGCGTGTTAGCCCGTTAGCATGTTAGCCTGTTAGCTCCTACCTGGTATTTGAGTGTGTTAGCCCGTTAGCATGTTAGCCTGTTAGGTCCTACTTGGTATTTGAGCATGTTAGCCTGTTAGGTCCTACCTGGTATTTGAGCATGTTAGCCTGTTAGCTCCTACCTGGTATTAGAGCGTGTTAGCCTGTTAGTGTGTTACCCTGTTAGCTCCTACCTGGTATTTGAGCATGTTAGCCCGTTAGTGTGTTACCCTGTTAGCTCCTACCTGGTATTTGAGCATGTTAGCCTGTTAGCTCCTAACTGGTATTTGAGCATGTTAGCCTGTTAGGTCCTACCTGGTATTTGAGCATGTTAGCCTGTTAGCTCCTACCTGGTATTTGAGCATGTTAGCCTGTTAGCTCCTACCTGGTATTTGAGCATGTTAGCCTGTTAGCTCCTACCTGGTATTTGAGCATGTTAGCCTGTTAGCTCCTACCTGGTATTTGAGCATGTTAGCCTGTTAGCTCCTACCTGGTATTTGAGCATGTTAGCCTGTTAGCTCCTACCTGTTATTTGAGCATGTTAGCCTGTTAGCTCCTACCTGGTATTTGAGCGGGAACTCTTCCATCTCGATGCCGAGGAATCGAGCTTTGACGTTGAACGTTCCTTTCTCCGGTCCAGGGACGATGTCAAAGACCACGTTCTTAAACCTGGAACAGATCACATCAGATCACTTCAGATCAGACCAGATCAGATCACTTCAGACCAGATCACATCAGATCAGATCACATCAGATCATTTCAGACCAGATCACATCAGATCACTCCAGATCAGATCACATCAGATCACTTCAGACCAGATCACATCAGATCACTTCACTTCAGACCAGATCACATCAGATCACTCCAGATCAGATCACTTCACTTCAGATCACATCAGATCACTCCACACCAGATCACTTCAGATCACTTCAGATCAGATCACTTCAGATCAGATCACATGAGATCACTTCACATCACTTCAGACCAGATCACATGAGATCACTCCAGATCAGATCACTCCACACCAGATCTCACCAAATCAGATCACATCAGAGTAGAGCTGGGCAATATATGGATATTATATCAATATGAAATGAGACTAGATATCGTCTTAGATTTTGGATATCGTAATATGACATAAGTGTCTTCTACAGGGTGTATACATTAGGGCTGTGCTCCATTGAAGAAATTCTTAGTCCACTAACATTCATTAAATTATATCGACTAATCGATTAGTTGATTTAATCGACAGATCTGTAAATCTGAGTTTCTCCACAAAGAGTCATGCAAAAGGATGCATATATTGAATAA